>NW_028240862.1:0-163886 GCF_964263255.1 Lissotriton vulgaris
GGACGTAATGGGGGGGTGTTATCTCTTTTGTCGAAAATCAGCTGTTTTTGCTCGAACATTAAATGCCTCCAAATGGTATTTAATTAACTTCCCGAGCCCCTGAAAGCATGAAAATCACTTTAAACATGCTAATTTTAGCTCTAACACTGATGATCCACCTACAAATGTGAACTGACGTTCAAAAATAAAACATTTGAAAACGGACCATTTTCCACATTTCTGAAGCATGACGTAATGGGGGGGTGTTATCTCTTTTGTCGAAAATCAGCCGTTTTTGCTCGAACATTAAATGCCTCCAAATGGTATTTAATTAACTTCCCGAGCCCCTGGAAGCATGAAAATCACTTTAAACATGCTAATTTTAGCTCTAACACTAATGATCCACCTACAAATGTGAACTGACGTTCAAAAATAAAACATTTGAAAACGGACCATTTTCCACATTTCTGAAGCAGGACGTAATGGGGGGGTGTTATCTCTTTTGTCGAAAATCAGCCGTTTTTGCTCGAACATTAAATGCCTCCAAATGGTATTTAATTAACTTCCAGCGCCCCTGGAAGCATAAAAATCATTTCAAACATGCTAATTTTAGCTCTAACACTGATGATCCACCTACAAATGTGAACTGACGTTCAAAAATAAAACATTTGAAAACGGACCATTTTCCACATTTCTGAAGCATGACGTAATGGGGGGTGTTATCTCTTTTGTCGAAAATCAGCCGTTTTTGCTCGAACATTAAATGCCTCCAAATGGTATTTATTTCACTTCCCGAGCCCCTGGGAGCATGAAAATCACTTTAAACATGCTAATTTTAGCTCTAACACTGATGATCCACCTACAAATGTGAACTGACGTTCAAAAATAAAACATTTGAAAACGGACCATTTTCCACATTTCTGAAGCAGGACGTAATGGGGGGGTGTTATCTCTTTTGTCAAAAATCAGCCGTTTTTGCTCGAACATTAAATGCCTCCAAATGGTATTTAATTAACTTCCCGGGGTGAAGAAACCCTTTTTGAGAACTCAGAGTGGGTAAATTGGCATTTTCATGCACTTTTAACCATTCCATAAATCTTGTGTTTAGGGCCCCTGGGAGCATGAAAATCACTTTAAACATGCTAATTTTAGCTCTAACACTGATGATCCACCTACAAATGTGAACTGACGTTCAAAAATAAAACATTTGAAAACGGACCATTTTCCACATTTCTGAAGCAGGACGTAATGGGGGGTGTTATCTCTTTTGTCGAAAATCAGCCGTTTTTGCTCGAACATTAAATGCCTCCAAATGGTATTTAATTAACTTCCCGGGGTGAAGAAACCCTTTTTGAGAACTCAGAGTGGGTAAATTGGCCATTTTCATGCACTTTTAACCATTCCATAAATCTTGTGTTTAGGGCCCCTGGAAGCATGAAAATCACTTTAAACATGCTGATTTTAGCTCTAACACTGATGATCCACCTACAAATGTGAACTGACGTTCAAAAATAAAACATTTGAAAACGGACCATTTTCCACATTTCTGAAGCAGGACGTAATGGGGGGGTGTTATCTCTTTTGTCGAAAATCAGCCGTTTTTGCTCGAACATTAAATGCCTCCAAATGGTATTTAATTAACTTCCCGGGGTGAAGAAACCCTTTTTGAGAACTCAGAGTGGGTAAATTGGCCATTTTCATGCACTTTTAACCATTCCATAAATCTTGTGTTTAGGGCCCCTGGGAGCATGAAAATCACTCTAAACATGCTAATTTTAGCTCTAACACTGATGATCCACCTACAAATGTGAACTGACGTTCAAAAATAAAACATTTGAAAACGGACCATTTTCCACATTTCTGAAGCAGGACGTAATGGGGGGGTGTTATCTCTTTTGTCGAAAATCAGCCGTTTTTGCTCGAACATTAAATGCCTCCAAATGGTATTTAATTAACTTCCAGCGCCCCTGGAAGCATGAAAATCACTTTAAACATGCTAATTTTAGCTCTAACACTGATGATCCACCTACAAATGTGAACTGACGTTCAAAAATAAAACATTTGAAAACGGACCATTTTCCACATTTCTGAAGCAGGACGTAATGGGGGGGTGTTATCTCTTTTGTCGAAAATTAGCCGTTTTTGCTCGAACATTAAATGCCTCCAAATGGTATTTATTTCACTTCCCGAGCCCCTGGAAGCATGAAAATCACTTTAAACATGCTAATTTTAGCTCTAACACTGATGATCCACCTACAAATGTGAACTGACGTTCAAAAATAAAACATTTGAAAACGGACCATTTTCCACATTTCTGAAGCATGACGTAATGGGGGGGTGTTATCTCTTTTGTCGAAAATCAGCCGTTTTTGCTCGAACATTAAATGCCTCCAAATGGTATTTAATTAACTTCCCGGGGTGAAGATACCCTTTTTGAGAACTCAGAGTGGGTAAATTGGCCATTTTCATGCACTTTTAACCATTCCATAAATCTTGTGTTTAGGGCCCCTGGGAGCATGAAAATCACTTTAAACATGCTAATTTTAGCTCTAACACTGATGATCCACCTACAAATGTGAACTGACGCTCAAAAATAAAACATTTGAAAACGGACCATTTTCCACATTTCTGAAGCAGGACGTAATGGGGGGTGTTATCTCTTTTGTCGAAAATCAGCCGTTTTTGCTCAAACATTAAATGCCTCCAAATGGTATTTAATTAACTTCCAGCGCCCCTGGAAGCATGAAAATCACTTTAAACATGCTAATTTTAGCTCTAACACTGATGATCCACCTACAAATGTGAACTGACGTTCAAAAATAAAACATTTGAAAACGGACCATTTTCCACATTTCTGAAGCAGGACGTAATGGGGGGGTGTTATCTCTTTTGTCGAAAATCAGCCGTTTTTGCTCGAACATTAAATGCCTCCAAATGGTATTTAATTAACTTCCCGGGGTGAAGAAACCCTTTTTGAGAACTCAGAGTGGGTAAATTGGCCATTTTCATGCACTTTTAACCATTCCATAAATCTTGTGTTTAGGGCCCCTGGGAGCATGAAAATCACTTTAAACATGCAAATTTTAGCTCTAACACTGATGATCCACCTACAAATGTGAACTGACGTTCAAAAATAAAACATTTGAAAACGGACCATTTTCCACATTTCTGAAGCATGACGTAATGGGGGGGTGTTATCTCTTTTGTCGAAAATCAGCCGTTTTTGCTGGAACATTAAATGCCTCCAAATGGTATTTATTTCACTTCCCGAGCCCCTGGGAGCATGAAAATCACTTTAAACATGCTAATTTTAGCTCTAACACTGATGATCCACCTACAAATGTGAACTGACGTTCAAAAATAAAACATTTGAAAACGGACCATTTTCCACATTTCTGAAGCAGGACGTAATGGGGGGGTGTTATCTCTTTTGTCGAAAATCAGCCGTTTTTGCTCGAACATTAAATGCCTCCAAATGGTATTTATTTCACTTCCCGAGCCCCTGGGAGCATGAAAATCACTTTAAACATGCTAATTTTAGCTCTAACACTGATGATCCACCTACAATGTGAACTGACGTTCAAAAATAAAACATTTGAAAACGGACCATTTTCCACATTTCTGAAGCAGGAAGTAATGGGGGGGTGTTATCTCTTTTGTCGAAAATCAGCCGTTTTTGCTCGAACATTAAATGCCTCCAAATGGTATTTAATTAACTTCCAGCGCCCCTGGAAGCATGAAAATCACTTTAAACATGCTAATTTTAGCTCTAACACTGATGATCCACCTACAAATGTGAACTGACGTTCAAAAATAAAACATTTGAAAACGGACCATTTTCCACATTTCTGAAGCAGGACGTAATGGGGGGGTGTTATCTCTTTTGTCGAAAATCAGCCGTTTTTGCTCGAACATTAAATGCCTCCAAATGGTATTTAATTAACTTCCCGGGGTGAAGAAACCCTTTTTGAGAACTCAGAGTGGGTAAATTGGCCATTTTCATGCACTTTTAACCATTCCATAAATCTTGTGTTTAGGGCCCCTGGGAGCATGAAAATCACTTTAAACATGCTAATTTTAGCTCTAACACTGATGATCCACCTACAAATGTGAACTGACGTTCAAAAATAAAACATTTGAAAACGGACCATTTTCCACATTTCTGAAGCATGACGTAATGGGGGGGTGTTATCTCTTTTGTCGAAAATCAGCCGTTTTTGCTCGAACATTAAATGCCTCCAAATGGTATTTATTTCACTTCCCGAGCCCCTGGGAGCATGAAAATCACTTTAAACATGCTAATTTTAGCTCTAACACTGATGATCCACCTACAAATGTGAACTGACGTTCAAAAATAAAACATTTGAAAACGGACCATTTTCCACATTTCTGAAGCAGGACGTAATGGGGGGGTGTTATCTCTTTTGTCGAAAATCAGCCGTTTTTGCTCGAACATTAAATGCCTCCAAATGGTATTTATTTCACTTCCCGAGCCCCTGGGAGCATGAAAATCACTTTAAACATGCTAATTTTAGCTCTAACACTGATGATCCACCTACAAATGTGAACTGACGTTCAAAAATAAAACATTTGAAAACGGACCATTTTCCACATTTCTGAAGCAGGACGTAATGGGGGGGTGTTATCTCTTTTGTCGAAAATCAGCCGTTTTTGCTCGAACATTAAATGCCTCCAAATGGTATTTATTTCACTTCCCGAGCCCCTGGGAGCATGAAAATCACTTTAAACATGCTAATTTTAGCTCTAACACTGATGATCCACCTACAAATGTGAACTGACGTTCAAAAATAAAACATTTGAAAACGGACCATTTTCCACATTTCTGAAGCAGGACGTAATGGGGGGTGTTATCTCTTTTGTCGAAAATCAGCCGTTTTTGCTCGAACATTAAATGCCTCCAAATGGTATTTAATTAACTTCCAGCGCCCCTGGAAGCATGAAAATCACTTTAAACATGCTAATTTTAGCTCTAACACTGATGATCCACCTACAAATGTGAACTGACGTTCACAAATAAAACATTTGAAAACGGACCATTTTCCACATTTCTGAAGCAGGACGTAATGGGGGGGTGTTATCTCTTTTGTCGAAAATCAGCCGTTTTTGCTCGAACATTAAATGCCTCCAAATGGTATTTAATTAACTTCCAGCCCCCCTGGAAGCATAAAAATCACTTTAAACATGCTAATTTTAGCTCTAACACTGATGATCCACCTACAAATGTGAACTGACGTTCAAAAATAAAACATTTGAAAACGGACCATTTTCCACATTTCTGAAGCATGACGTAATGGGGGGGTGTTATCTCTTTTGTCGAAAATCAGCCGTTTTTGCTCGAACATTAAATGCCTCCAAATGGTATTTATTTCACTTCCCGAGCCCCTGGGAGCATGAAAATCACTTTAAACATGCTAATTTTAGCTCTAACACTGATGATCCACCTACAAATGTGAACTGACGTTCAAAAATAAAACATTTGAAAACGGACCATTTTCCACATTTCTGAAGCAGGACGTAAAGGGGGGGTGTTATCTCTTTTGTCGAAAATCAGCCGTTTTTGCTCGAACATTAAATGCCTCCAAATGGTATTTAATTAACTTCCCGGGGTGAAGAAACCCTTTTTGAGAACTCAGAGTGGGTAAATTGGCCATTTTCATGCACTTTTAACCATTCCATAAATCTTGTGTTTAGGGCCCCTGGAAGCATGAAAATCACTTTAAACATGCTAATTTTAGCTCTAACACTGATGATCCACCTACAAATGTGAACTGACGTTCAAAAATAAAACATTTGAAAACGGACCATTTTCCACATTTCTGAAGCAGGACGTAATGGGGGGTGTTATCTCTTTTGTCGAAAATCAGCCGTTTTTGCTCGAACATTAAATGCCTCCAAATGGTATTTAATTAACTTCCCGGGGTGAAGAAACCCTTTTTGAGAACTCAGAGTGGGTAAATTGGCCATTTTCATGCACTTTTAACCATTCCATAAATCTTGTGTTTAGGGCCCCTGGGAGCATGAAAATCACTTTAAACATGCTAATTTTAGCTCTAACACTGATGATCCACCTACAAATGTGAACTGACGTTCAAAAATAAAACATTTGAAAACGGACCATTTTCCACATTTCTGAAGCAGGACGTAATGGGGGGTGTTATCTCTTTTGTCGAAAATCAGCCGTTTTTGCTCGAACATTAAATGCCTCCAAATGGTATTTAATTAACTTCCCGGGGTGAAGAAACCCTTTTTGAGAACTCAGAGTGGGTAAATTGGCCATTTTCATGCACTTTTAACCATTCCATAAATCTTGTGTTTAGGGCCCCTGGAAGCATGAAAATCACTTTAAACATGCTGATTTTAGCTCTAACACTGATGATCCACCTACAAATGTGAACTGACGTTCAAAAATAAAACATTTGAAAACGGACCATTTTCCACATTTCTGAAGCAGGACGTAATGGGGGGGTGTTATCTCTTTTGTCGAAAATCAGCCGTTTTTGCTCGAACATTAAATGCCTCCAAATGGTATTTAATTAACTTCCCGGGGTGAAGAAACCCTTTTTGAGAACTCAGAGTGGGTAAATTGGCCATTTTCATGCACTTTTAACCATTCCATAAATCTTGTGTTTAGGGCCCCTGGGAGCATGAAAATCACTCTAAACATGCTAATTTTAGCTCTAACACTGATGATCCACCTACAAATGTGAACTGACGTTCAAAAATAAAACATTTGAAAACGGACCATTTTCCACATTTCTGAAGCAGGACGTAATGGGGGGGTGTTATCTCTTTTGTCGAAAATCAGCCGTTTTTGCTCGAACATTAAATGCCTCCAAATGGTATTTATTTCACTTCCCGAGCCCCTGGAAGCATGAAAATCACTTTAAACATGCTAATTTTAGCTCTAACACTGATGATCCACCTACAAATGTGAACTGACGTTCAAAAATAAAACATTTGAAAACGGACCATTTTCCACATTTCTGAAGCAGGACGTAATGGGGGGTGTTATCTCTTTTGTCGAAAATCAGCCGTTTTTGCTCGAACATTAAATGCCTCCAAATGGTATTTAATTAACTTCCAGCGCCCCTGGAAGCATGAAAATCACTTTAAACATGCTAATTTTAGCTCTAACACTGATGATCCACCTACAAATGTGAACTGACGTTCAAAAATAAAAAATTTGAAAACGGACCATTTTCCACATTTCTGAAGCATGACGTAATGGGGGGGTGTTATCTCTTTTGTCGAAAATCAGCCGTTTTTGCTCGAACATTAAATGCCTCCAAATGGTATTTATTTCACTTCCCGAGCCCCTGGAAGCATGAAAATCACTTTAAACATGCTAATTTTAGCTCTAACACTGATGATCCACCTACAAATGTGAACTGACGTTCAAAAATAAAACATTTGAAAACGGACCATTTTCCACATTTCTGAAGCAGGACGTAATGGGGGGGTGTTATCTCTTTTGTCGAAAATCAGCCGTTTTTGCTCGAACATTAAATGCCTCCAAATGGTATTTAATTAACTTCCCGGGGTGAAGAAACCCATTTTGAGAACTCAGAGTGGGTAAATTGGCCATTTTCATGCACTTTTAACCATTCCATAAATCTTGTGTTTAGGGCCCCTGGGAGCATGAAAATCACTTTAAACATGCTAATTTTAGCTCTAACACTGATGATCCACCTACAAATGTGAACTGACGTTCAAAAATAAAACATTTGAAAACGGACCATTTTCCACATTTCTGAAGCAGGACGTAATGGGGGGGTGTTATCTCTTTTGTCGAAAATCAGCCGTTTTTGCTCGAACATTAAATGCCTCCAAATGGTATTTATTTCACTTCCCGAGCCCCTGGAAGCATGAAAATCACTTTAAACATGCTAATTTTAGCTCTAACACTGATGATCCACCTACAAATGTGAACTGACGTTCAAAAATAAAACATTTGAAAACGGACCATTTTCCACATTTCTGAAGCAGGACGTAATGGGGGGGTGTTATCTCTTTTGTCGAAAATCAGCCGTTTTTGCTCGAACATCAAATGCCTCCAAATGGTATTTATTTCACTTCCCGAGCCCCTGGAAGCATGAAAATCACTTTAAACATGCTAATTTTAGCTCTAACACTGATGATCCACCTACAAATGTGAACTGACGTTCAAAAATAAAACATTTGAAAACGGACCATTTTCCACATTTCTGAAGCATGACGTAATGGGGGGGTGTTATCTCTTTTGTCGAAAATCAGCCGTTTTTGCTCGAACATTAAATGCCTCCAAATGGTATTTATTTCACTTCCCGAGCCCCTGGAAGCATGAAAATCACTTTAAACATGCTAATTTTAGCTCTAACACTGATGATCCACCTACAAATGTGAACTGATGTTCAAAAATAAAACATTTGAAAACGGACCATTTTCCACATTTCTGAAGCAGGACGTAATGGGGGGGTGTTATCTCTTTTGTCGAAAATCAGCCGTTTTTGCTCGAACATTAAATGCCTCCAAATGGTATTTATTTCACTTCCCGAGCCCCTGGAAGCATGAAAATCACTTTAAACATGCTAATTTTAGCTCTAACACTGATGATCCACCTACAAATGTGAACTGGCGTTCAAAAATAAAACATTTGAAAACGGACCATTTTCCACATTTCTGAAGCATGACGTAATGGGGGGGTGTTATCTCTTTTGTCGAAAATCAGCCGTTTTTGCTCGAACATTAAATGCCTCCAAATGGTATTTATTTCACTTCCCGGGGTGAAGAAACCCTTTTTGAGAACTCAGAGTGGGTAAATTGGCCATTTTCATGCACTTTTAACCATTCCATAAATCTTGTGTTTAGGGCCCCTGGAAGCATGAAAATCACTTTAAACATGCTAATTTTAGCTCTAACACTGATGATCCACCTACAAATGTGAACTGACGTTCAAAAATAAAACATTTGAAAACGGACCATTTTCCACATTTCTGAAGCATGACGTAATGGGGGGGTGTTATCTCTTTTGTCGAAAATCAGCCGTTTTTGCTCGAACATTAAATGCCTCCAAATGGTATTTAATTAACTTCCCGGGGTGAAGAAACCCTTTTTGAGAACTCAGAGTGGGTAAATTGGCCATTTTCATGCACTTTTAACCATTCCATAAATCTTGTGTTTAGGGCCCCTGGGAGCATGAAAATCACTTTAAACATGCTAATTTTAGCTCTAACACTGATGATCCACCTACAAATGTGAACTGACGTTCAAAAATAAAACATTTGAAAACGGACCATTTTCCACATTTCTGAAGCATGACGTAATGGGGGGGTGTTATCTCTTTTGTCGAAAATCAGCCGTTTTTGCTCGAACATTAAATGCCTCCAAATGGTATTTATTTCACTTCCCGAGCCCCTGGAAGCATGAAAATCACTTTAAACATGCTAATTTTAGCTCTAACACTGATGATCCACCTACAAATGTGAACTGACGTTCAAAAATAAAACATTTGAAAACGGACCATTTTCCACATTTCTGAAGCAGGACGTAATGGGGGGTGTTATCTCTTTTGTCGAAAATCAGCCGTTTTTGCTCGAACATTAAATGCCTCCAAATGGTATTTAATTAACTTCCAGCGCCCCTGGAAGCATGAAAATCACTTTAAACATGCTAATTTTAGCTCTAACACTGATGATCCACCTACAAATGTGAACTGACGTTCAAAAATAAAACATTTGAAAACGGACCATTTTCCACATTTCTGAAGCATGACGGAATGGGGGGGTGTTATCTCTTTTGTCGAAAATCAGCCGTTTTTGATCGAACATTAAATGCCTCCAAATGGTATTTAATTAACTTCCCGAGCCCCTGGAAGCATGAAAATCACTTTAAACATGCTAATTTTAGCTCTAACACTGATGATCCACCTACAAATGTGAACTGACGTTCACAAATAAAACATTTGAAAACGGACCATTTTCCACATTTCTGAAGCAGGACGTAATGGGGGGGTGTTATCTCTTTTGTCGAAAATCAGCCGTTTTTGCTCGAACATTAAATGCCTCCAAATGGTATTTAATTAACTTCCAGCCCCCCTGGAAGCATAAAAATCACTTTAAACATGCTAATTTTAGCTCTAACACTGATGATCCACCTACAAATGTGAACTGACGTTCAAAAATAAAACATTTGAAAACGGACCATTTTCCACATTTCTGAAGCATGACGTAATGGGGGGGTGTTATCTCTTTTGTCGAAAATCAGCCGTTTTTGCTCGAACATTAAATGCCTCCAAATGGTATTTATTTCACTTCCCGAGCCCCTGGGAGCATGAAAATCACTTTAAACATGCTAATTTTAGCTCTAACACTGATGATCCACCTACAAATGTGAACTGACGTTCAAAAATAAAACATTTGAAAACGGACCATTTTCCACATTTCTGAAGCAGGACGTAAAGGGGGGGTGTTATCTCTTTTGTCGAAAATCAGCCGTTTTTGCTCGAACATTAAATGCCTCCAAATGGTATTTAATTAACTTCCCGGGGTGAAGAAACCCTTTTTGAGAACTCAGAGTGGGTAAATTGGCCATTTTCATGCACTTTTAACCATTCCATAAATCTTGTGTTTAGGGCCCCTGGAAGCATGAAAATCACTTTAAACATGCTAATTTTAGCTCTAACACTGATGATCCACCTACAAATGTGAACTGACGTTCAAAAATAAAACATTTGAAAACGGACCATTTTCCACATTTCTGAAGCAGGACGTAATGGGGGGTGTTATCTCTTTTGTCGAAAATCAGCCATTTTTGCTCGAACATTAAATGCCTCCAAATGGTATTTAATTAACTTCCCGGGGTGAAGAAACCCTTTTTGAGAACTCAGAGTGGGTAAATTGGCCATTTTCATGCACTTTTAACCATTCCATAAATCTTGTGTTTAGGGCCCCTGGGAGCATGAAAATCACTTTAAACATGCTAATTTTAGCTCTAACACTGATGATCCACCTACAAATGTGAACTGACGTTCAAAAATAAAACATTTGAAAACGGACCATTTTCCACATTTCTGAAGCAGGACGTAATGGGGGGGTGTTATCTCTTTTGTCGAAAATCAGCCGTTTTTGCTCGAACATTAAATGCCTCCAAATGGTATTTAATTAACTTCCAGCGCCCCTGGAAGCATGAAAATCACTTTAAACATGCTAATTTTAGCTCTAACACTGATGATCCACCTACAAATGTGAACTGACGTTCAAAAATAAAACATTTGAAAACGGACCATTTTCCACATTTCTGAAGCATGACGTAATGGGGGGGTGTTATCTCTTTTGTCGAAAATCAGCCGTTTTTGCTCGAACATTAAATGCCTCCAAATGGTATTTATTTCACTTCCCGAGCCCCTGGAAGCATGAAAATCACTTTAAACATGCTAATTTTAGCTCTAACACTGATGATCCACCTACAAATGTGAACTGACGTTCAAAAATAAAACATTTGAAAACGGACCATTTTCCACATTTCTGAAGCATGACGTAATGGGGGGGTGTTATCTCTTTTGTCGAAAATCAGCCGTTTTTGCTCGAACATTAAATGCCTCCAAATGGTATTTAATTAACTTCCCGGGGTGAAGAAACCCATTTTGAGAACTCAGAGTGGGTAAATTGGCCATTTTCATGCACTTTTAACCATTCCATAAATCTTGTGTTTAGGGCCCCTGGGAGCATGAAAATCACTTTAAACATGCTAATTTTAGCTCTAACACTGATGATCCACCTACAAATGTGAACTGACGTTCAAAAATAAAACATTTGAAAACGGACCATTTTCCACATTTCTGAAGCAGGACGTAATGGGGGGGTGTTATCTCTTTTGTCGAAAATCAGCCGTTTTTGCTCGAACATTAAATGCCTCCAAATGGTATTTATTTCACTTCCCGAGCCCCTGGAAGCATGAAAATCACTTTAAACATGCTAATTTTAGCTCTAACACTGATGATCCATCTACAAATGTGAACTGACGTTCAAAAATAAAACATTTGAAAACGGACCATTTTCCACATTTCTGAAGCAGGACGTAATGGGGGGGTGTTATCTCTTTTGTCGAAAATCAGCCGTTTTTGCTCGAACATCAAATGCCTCCAAATGGTATTTATTTCACTTCCCGAGCCCCTGGAAGCATGAAAATCACTTTAAACATGCTAATTTTAGCTCTAACACTGATGATCCACCTACAAATGTGAACTGATGTTCAAAAATAAAACATTTGAAAACGGACCATTTTCCACATTTCTGAAGCAGGACGTAATGGGGGGGTGTTATCTCTTTTGTCGAAAATCAGCCGTTTTTGCTCGAACATTAAATGCCTCCAAATGGTATTTATTTCACTTCCCGAGCCCCTGGAAGCATGAAAATCACTTTAAACATGCTAATTTTAGCTCTAACACTGATGATCCACCTACAAATGTGAACTGGCGTTCAAAAATAAAACATTTGAAAACGGACCATTTTCCACATTTCTGAAGCATGACGTAATGGGGGGGTGTTATCTCTTTTGTCGAAAATCAGCCGTTTTTGCTCGAACATTAAATGCCTCCAAATGGTATTTATTTCACTTCCCGGGGTGAAGAAACCCTTTTTGAGAACTCAGAGTGGGTAAATTGGCCATTTTCATGCACTTTTAACCATTCCATAAATCTTGTGTTTAGGGCCCCTGGAAGCATGAAAATCACTTTAAACATGCTAATTTTAGCTCTAACACTGATGATCCACCTACAAATGTGAACTGACGTTCAAAAATAAAACATTTGAAAACGGACCATTTTCCACATTTCTGAAGCATGACGTAATGGGGGGGTGTTATCTCTTTTGTCGAAAATCAGCCGTTTTTGCTCGAACATTAAATGCCTCCAAATGGTATTTAATTAACTTCCCGGGGTGAAGAAACCCTTTTTGAGAACTCAGAGTGGGTAAATTGGCCATTTTCATGCACTTTTAACCATTCCATAAATCTTGTGTTTAGGGCCCCTGGGAGCATGAAAATCACTTTAAACATGCTAATTTTAGCTCTAACACTGATGATCCACCTACAAATGTGAACTGACGTTCAAAAATAAAACATTTGAAAACGGACCATTTTCCACATTTCTGAAGCATGACGTAATGGGGGGGTGTTATCTCTTTTGTCGAAAATCAGCCGTTTTTGCTCGAACATTAAATGCCTCCAAATGGTATTTATTTCACTTCCCGAGCCCCTGGAAGCATGAAAATCACTTTAAACATGCTAATTTTAGCTCTAACACTGATGATCCACCTACAAATGTGAACTGACGTTCAAAAATAAAACATTTGAAAACGGACCATTTTCCACATTTCTGAAGCAGGACGTAATGGGGGGGTGTTATCTCTTTTGTCGAAACTCAGCCGTTTTTGCTCGAACATTAAATGCCTCCAAATGGTATTTAATTAACTTCCAGCGCCCCTGGAAGCATGAAAATCACTTTAAACATGCTAATTTTAGCTCTAACACTGATGATCCACCTACAAATGTGAACTGACGTTCAAAAATAAAACATTTGAAAACGGACCATTTTCCACATTTCTGAAGCAGGACGTAATGGGGGGGTGTTATCTCTTTTGTCGAAAATCAGCTGTTTTTGCTCGAACATTAAATGCCTCCAAATGGTATTTAATTAACTTCCCGAGCCCCTGGAAGCATGAAAATCACTTTAAACATGCTAATTTTAGCTCTAACACTGATGATCCACCTACAAATGTGAACTGACGTTCAAAAATAAAACATTTGAAAACGGACCATTTTCCACATTTCTGAAGCATGACGTAATGGGGGGGTGTTATCTCTTTTGTCGAAAATCAGCCGTTTTTGCTCGAACATTAAATGCCTCCAAATGGTATTTAATTAACTTCCCGAGCCCCTGGAAGCATGAAAATCACTTTAAACATGCTAATTTTAGCTCTAACACTAATGATCCACCTACAAATGTGAACTGACGTTCAAAAATAAAACATTTGAAAACGGACCATTTTCCACATTTCTGAAGCAGGACGTAATGGGGGGGTGTTATCTCTTTTGTCGAAAATCAGCCGTTTTTGCTCGAACATTAAATGCCTCCAAATGGTATTTAATTAACTTCCAGCGCCCCTGGAAGCATAAAAATCACTTTAAACATGCTAATTTTAGCTCTAACACTGATGATCCACCTACAAATGTGAACTGACGTTCAAAAATAAAACATTTGAAAACGGACCATTTTCCACATTTCTGAAGCATGACGTAATGGGGGGTGTTATCTCTTTTGTCGAAAATCAGCCGTTTTTGCTCGAACATTAAATGCCTCCAAATGGTATTTATTTCACTTCCCGAGCCCCTGGGAGCATGAAAATCACTTTAAACATGCTAATTTTAGCTCTAACACTGATGATCCACCTACAAATGTGAACTGACGTTCAAAAATAAAACATTTGAAAACGGACCATTTTCCACATTTCTGAAGCAGGACGTAATGGGGGGGTGTTATCTCTTTTGTCAAAAATCAGCCGTTTTTGCTCGAACATTAAATGCCTCCAAATGGTATTTAATTAACTTCCCGGGGTGAAGAAACCCTTTTTGAGAACTCAGAGTGGGTAAATTGGCCATTTTCATGCACTTTTAACCATTCCATAAATCTTGTGTTTAGGGCCCCTGGGAGCATGAAAATCACTTTAAACATGCTAATTTTAGCTCTAACACTGATGATCCACCTACAAATGTGAACTGACGTTCAAAAATAAAACATTTGAAAACGGACCATTTTCCACATTTCTGAAGCAGGACGTAATGGGGGGTGTTATCTCTTTTGTCGAAAATCAGCCGTTTTTGCTTGAACATTAAATGCCTCCAAATGGTATTTAATTAACTTCCCGGGGTGAAGAAACCCTTTTTGAGAACTCAGAGTGGGTAAATTGGCCATTTTCATGCACTTTTAACCATTCCATAAATCTTTTGTTTAGGGCCCCTGGAAGCATGAAAATCACTTTAAACATGCTGATTTTAGCTCTAACACTGATGATCCACCTACAAATGTGAACTGACGTTCAAAAATAAAACATTTGAAAACGGACCATTTTCCACATTTCTGAAGCAGGACGTAATGGGGGGGTGTTATCTCTTTTGTCGAAAATCAGCCGTTTTTGCTCGAACATTAAATGCCTCCAAATGGTATTTAATTAACTTCCCGGGGTGAAGAAACCCTTTTTGAGAACTCAGAGTGGGTAAATTGGCCATTTTCATGCACTTTTAACCATTCCATAAATCTTGTGTTTAGGGCCCCTGGGAGCATGAAAATCACTCTAAACATGCTAATTTTAGCTCTAACACTGATGATCCACCTACAAATGTGAACTGACGTTCAAAAATAAAACATTTGAAAACGGACCATTTTCCACATTTCTGAAGCAGGACGTAATGGGGGGGTGTTATCTCTTTTGTCGAAAATCAGCCGTTTTTGCTCGAACATTAAATGCCTCCAAATGGTATTTAATTAACTTCCAGCGCCCCTGGAAGCATGAAAATCACTTTAAACATGCTAATTTTAGCTCTAACACTGATGATCCACCTACAAATGTGAACTGACGTTCAAAAATAAAACATTTGAAAACGGACCATTTTCCACATTTCTGAAGCAGGACGTAATGGGGGGGTGTTATCTCTTTTGTCGAAAATCAGCCGTTTTTGCTCGAACATTAAATGCCTCCAAATGGTATTTATTTCACTTCCCGAGCCCCTGGAAGCATGAAAATCACTTTAAACATGCTAATTTTAGCTCTAACACTGATGATCCACCTACAAATGTGAACTGACGTTCAAAAATAAAACATTTGAAAACGGACCATTTTCCACATTTCTGAAGCATGACGTAATGGGGGGGTGTTATCTCTTTTGTCGAAAATCAGCCGTTTTTGCTCGAACATTAAATGCCTCCAAATGGTATTTAATTAACTTCCCGGGGTGAAGATACCCTTTTTGAGAACTCAGAGTGGGTAAATTGGCCATTTTCATGCACTTTTAACCATTCCATAAATCTTGTGTTTAGGGCCCCTGGGAGCATGAAAATCACTTTAAACATGCTAATTTTAGCTCTAACACTGATGATCCACCTACAAATGTGAACTGACGCTCAAAAATAAAACATTTGAAAACGGACCATTTTCCACATTTCTGAAGCAGGACGTAATGGGGGGTGTTATCTCTTTTGTCGAAAATCAGCCGTTTTTGCTCAAACATTAAATGCCTCCAAATGGTATTTAATTAACTTCCAGCGCCCCTGGAAGCATGAAAATCACTTTAAACATGCTAATTTTAGCTCTAACACTGAAGATCCACCTACAAATGTGAACTGACGTTCAAAAATAAAACATTTGAAAACGGACCATTTTCCACATTTCTGAAGCAGGACGTAATGGGGGGGTGTTATCTCTTTTGTCGAAAATCAGCCGTTTTTGCTCGAACATTAAATGCCTCCAAATGGTATTTAATTAACTTCCCGGGGTGAAGAAACCCTTTTTGAGAACTCAGAGTGGGTAAATTGGCCATTTTCATGCACTTTTAACCATTCCATAAATCTTGTGTTTAGGGCCCCTGGGAGCATGAAAATCACTTTAAACATGCAAATTTTAGCTCTAACACTGATGATCCACCTACAAATGTGAACTGACGTTCAAAAATAAAACATTTGAAAACGGACCATTTTCCACATTTCTGAAGCATGACGTAATGGGGGGGTGTTATCTCTTTTGTCGAAAATCAGCCGTTTTTGCTGGAACATTAAATGCCTCCAAATGGTATTTATTTCACTTCCCGAGCCCCTGGGAGCATGAAAATCACTTTAAACATGCTAATTTTAGCTCTAACACTGATGATCCACCTACAAATGTGAACTGACGTTCAAAAATAAAACATTTGAAAACGGACCATTTTCCACATTTCTGAAGCAGGACGTAATGGGGGGGTGTTATCTCTTTTGTCGAAAATCAGCCGTTTTTGCTCGAACATTAAATGCCTCCAAATGGTATTTATTTCACTTCCCGAGCCCCTGGGAGCATGAAAATCACTTTAAACATGCTAATTTTAGCTCTAACACTGATGATCCACCTACAAATGTGAACTGACGTTCAAAAATAAAACATTTGAAAACGGACCATTTTCCACATTTCTGAAGCAGGAAGTAATGGGGGGGGGTTATCTCTTTTGTCGAAAATCAGCCGTTTTTGCTCGAACATTAAATGCCTCCAAATGGTATTTAATTAACTTCCAGCGCCCCTGGAAGCATGAAAATCACTTTAAACATGCTAATTTTAGCTCTAACACTGATGATCCACCTACAAATGTGAACTGACGTTCAAAAATAAAACATTTGAAAACGGACCATTTTCCACATTTCTGAAGCAGGACGTAATGGGGGGGTGTTATCTCTTTTGTCGAAAATCAGCCGTTTTTGCTCGAACATTAAATGCCTCCAAAAGGTATTTAATTAACTTCCCGGGGTGAAGAAACCCTTTTTGAGAACTCAGAGTGGGTAAATTGGCCATTTTCATGCACTTTTAACCATTCCATAAATCTTGTGTTTAGGGCCCCTGGGAGCATGAAAATCACTTTAAACATGCTAATTTTAGCTCTAACACTGATGATCCACCTACAAATGTGAACTGACGTTCAAAAATAAAACATTTGAAAACGGACCATTTTCCACATTTCTGAAGCATGACGTAATGGGGGGGTGTTATCTCTTTTGTCGAAAATCAGCCGTTTTTGCTCGAACATTAAATGCCTCCAAATGGTATTTATTTCACTTCCCGAGCCCCTGGGAGCATGAAAATCACTTTAAACATGCTAATTTTAGCTCTAACACTGATGATCCACCTACAAATGTGAACTGACGTTCAAAAATAAAACATTTGAAAACGGACCATTTTCCACATTTCTGAAGCAGGACGTAATGGGGGGGTGTTATCTCTTTTGTCGAAAATCAGCCGTTTTTGCTCGAACATTAAATGCCTCCAAATGGTATTTATTTCACTTCCCGAGCCCCTGGGAGCATGAAAATCACTTTAAACATGCTAATTTTAGCTCTAACACTGATGATCCACCTACAAATGTGAACTGACGTTCAAAAATAAAACATTTGAAAACGGACCATTTTCCACATTTCTGAAGCAGGACGTAATGGGGGGGTGTTATCTCTTTTGTCGAAAATCAGCCGTTTTTGCTCGAACATTAAATGCCTCCAAATGGTATTTATTTCACTTCCCGAGCCCCTGGGAGCATGAAAATCACTTTAAACATGCTAATTTTAGCTCTAACACTGATGATCCACCTACAAATGTGAACTGACGTTCAAAAATAAAACATTTGAAAACGGACCATTTTCCACATTTCTGAAGCATGACGTAATGGGGGGGTGTTATCTCTTTTGTCGAAAATCAGCCGTTTTTGCTCGAACATTAAATGCCTCCAAATGGTATTTAATTAACTTCCAGCGCCCCTGGAAGCATGAAAATCACTTTAAACATGCTAATTTTAGCTCTAACACTGATGATCCACCTACAAATGTGAACTGACGTTCAAAAATAAAACATTTGAAAACGGACCATTTTCCACATTTCTGAAGCATGACGTAATGGGGGGGTGTTATCTCTTTTGTCGAAAATCAGCCGTTTTTGCTCGAACATTAAATGCCTCCAAATGGTATTTATTTCACTTCCCGAGCCCCTGGGAGCATGAAAATCACTTTAAACATGCTAATTTTAGCTCTAACACTGATGATCCACCTACAAATGTGAACTGACGTTCAAAAATAAAACATTTGAAAACGGACCATTTTCCACATTTCTGAAGCATGATGTAATGGGGGGGTGTTATCTCCTTTGTCGAAAATCAGCCGTTTTTGCTCGAACATTAAATGCCTCCAAATGGTATTTATTTCACTTCCCGAGCCCCTGGGAGCATGAAAATCACTTTAAACATGCTAATTTTAGCTCTAACACTGATGATCCACCTACAAATGTGAACTGACGTTCAAAAATAAAACATTTGAAAACGGACCATTTTCCACATTTCTGAAGCAGGACGTAATGGGGGGGTGTTATCTCTTTTGTCAAAAATCAGCCGTTTTTGCTCGAACATTAAATGCCTCCAAATGGTATTTAATTAACTTCCCGGGGTGAAGAAACCCTTTTTGAGAACTCAGAGTGGGTAAATTGGCCATTTTCATGCACTTTTAACCATTCCATAAATCTTGTGTTTAGGGCCCCTGGGAGCATGAAAATCACTTTAAACATGCTAATTTTAGCTCTAACACTGATGATCCACCTACAAATGTGAACTGACGTTCAAAAATAAAACATTTGAAAACGGACCATTTTCCACATTTCTGAAGCAGGACGTAATGGGGGGTGTTATCTCTTTTGTCGAAAATCAGCCGTTTTTGCTCGAACATTAAATGCCTCCAAATGGTATTTAATTAACTTCCCGGGGTGAAGAAACCCTTTTTGAGAACTCAGAGTGGGTAAATTGGCCATTTTCATGCACTTTTAACCATTCCATAAATCTTGTGTTTAGGGCCCCTGGAAGCATGAAAATCACTTTAAACATGCTGATTTTAGCTCTAACACTGATGATCCACCTACAAATGTGAACTGACGTTCAAAAATAAAACATTTGAAAACGGACCATTTTCCACATTTCTGAAGCAGGACGTAATGGGGGGGTGTTATCTCTTTTGTCGAAAATCAGCCGTTTTTGCTCGAACATTAAATGCCTCCAAATGGTATTTAATTACCTTCCCGGGGTGAAGAAACCCTTTTTGAGAACTCAGAGTGGGTAAATTGGCCATTTTCATGCACTTTTAACCATTCCATAAATCTTGTGTTTAGGGCCCCTGGGAGCATGAAAATCACTCTAAACATGCTAATTTTAGCTCTAACACTGATGATCCACCTACAAATGTGAACTGACGTTCAAAAATAAAACATTTGAAAACGGACCATTTTCCACATTTCTGAAGCAGGACGTAATGGGGGGGTGTTATCTCTTTTGTCGAAAATCAGCCGTTTTTGCTCGAACATTAAATGCCTCCAAATGGTATTTAATTAACTTCCAGCGCCCCTGGAAGCATGAAAATCACTTTAAACATGCTAATTTTAGCTCTAACACTGATGATCCACCTACAAATGTGAACTGACGTTCAAAAATAAAACATTTGAAAACGGACCATTTTCCACATTTCTGAAGCAGGACGTAATGGGGGGGTGTTATCTCTTTTGTCGAAAATCAGCCGTTTTTGCTCGAACATTAAATGCCTCCAAATGGTATTTATTTCACTTCCCGAGCCCCTGGAAGCATGAAAATCACTTTAAACATGCTAATTTTAGCTCTAACACTGATGATCCACCTACAAATGTGAACTGACGTTCAAAAATAAAACATTTGAAAACGGACCATTTTCCACATTTCTGAAGCATGACGTAATGGGGGGGTGTTATCTCTTTTGTCGAAAATCAGCCGTTTTTGCTCGAACATTAAATGCCTCCAAATGGTATTTAATTAACTTCCCGGGGTGAAGATACCCTTTTTGAGAACTCAGAGTGGGTAAATTGGCCATTTTCATGCACTTTTAACCATTCCATAAATCTTGTGTTTAGGGCCCCTGGGAGCATGAAAATCACTTTAAACATGCTAATTTTAGCTCTAACACTGATGATCCACCTACAAATGTGAACTGACGCTCAAAAATAAAACATTTGAAAACGGACCATTTTCCACATTTCTGAAGCAGGACGTAATGGGGGGTGTTATCTCTTTTGTCGAAAATCAGCCGTTTTTGCTCAAACATTAAATGCCTCCAAATGGTATTTAATTAACTTCCAGCGCCCCTGGAAGCATGAAAATCACTTTAAACATGCTAATTTTAGCTCTAACACTGAAGATCCACCTACAAATGTGAACTGACGTTCAAAAATAAAACATTTGAAAACGGACCATTTTCCACATTTCTGAAGCAGGACGTAATGGGGGGGTGTTATCTCTTTTGTCGAAAATCAGCCGTTTTTGCTCGAACATTAAATGCCTCCAAATGGTATTTAATTAACTTCCCGGGGTGAAGAAACCCTTTTTGAGAACTCAGAGTGGGTAAATTGGCCATTTTCATGCACTTTTAACCATTCCATAAATCTTGTGTTTAGGGCCCCTGGGAGCATGAAAATCACTTTAAACATGCAAATTTTAGCTCTAACACTGATGATCCACCTACAAATGTGAACTGACGTTCAAAAATAAAACATTTGAAAATGGACCATTTTCCACATTTCTGAAGCATGACGTAATGGGGGGGTGTTATCTCTTTTGTCGAAAATCAGCCGTTTTTGCTGGAACATTAAATGCCTCCAAATGGTATTTATTTCACTTCCCGAGCCCCTGGGAGCATGAAAATCACTTTAAACATGCAAATTTTAGCTCTAACACTGATGATCCACCTACAAATGTGAACTGACGTTCAAAAATAAAACATTTGAAAACGGACCATTTTCCACATTTCTGAAGCAGGACGTAATGGGGGGGTGTTATCTCTTTTGTCGAAAATCAGCCGTTTTTGCTCGAACATTAAATGCCTCCAAATGGTATTTATTTCACTTCCCGAGCCCCTGGGAGCATGAAAATCACTTTAAACATGCTAATTTTAGCTCTAACACTGATGATCCACCTACAAATGTGAACTGACGTTCAAAAATAAAACATTTGAAAACGGACAATTTTCCACATTTCTGAAGCAGGACGTAATGGGGGGGTGTTATCTCTTTTGTCGAAAATCAGCCGTTTTTGCTCGAACATTAAATGCCTCCAAATGGTATTTAATTAACTTCCCGGGGTGAAGAAACCCTTTTTGAGAACTCAGAGTGGGTAAATTGGCCATTTTCATGCACTTTTAACCATTCCATAAATCTTGTGTTTAGGGCCCCAGGGAGCATGAAAATCACTTTAAACATGCTAATTTTAGCTCTAACACTGATGATCCACCTACAAATGTGAACTGACGTTCAAAAATAAAACATTTGAAAACGGACCATTTTCCACATTTCTGAAGCATGACGTAATGGGGGGGTGTTATCTCTTTTGTCGAAAATCAGCCGTTTTTGCTCGAACATTAAATGCCTCCAAATGGTATTTATTTCACTTCCCGAGCCCCTGGAAGCATGAAAATCACTTTAAACATGCTAATTTTAGCTCTAACACTGATGATCCACCTACAAATGTGAACTGACGTTCAAAAATAAAACATTTGAAAACGGACCATTTTCCACATTTCTGAAGCAGGACGTAATGGGGGGTGTTATCTCTTTTGTCGAAAATCAGCCGTTTTTGCTCGAACATTAAATGCCTCCAAATGGTATTTAATTAACTTCCAGCGCCCCTGGAAGCATGAAAATCACTTTAAACATGCTAATTTTAGCTCTAACACTGATGATCCACCTACAAATGTGAACTGACGTTCAAAAATAAAACATTTGAAAACGGACCATTTTCCACATTTCTGAAGCATGACGGAATGGGGGGGTGTTATCTCTTTTGTCGAAAATCAGCCGTTTTTGCTCGAACATTAAATGCCTCCAAATGGTATTTATTTCACTTCCCGAGCCCCTGGGAGCATGAAAATCACTTTAAACATGCTAATTTTAGCTCTAACACTGATGATCCACCTACAAATGTGAACTGACGTTCAAAAATAAAACATTTGAAAACGGACCATTTTCCACATTTCTGAAGCAGGACGTAAAGGGGGGGTGTTATCTCTTTTGTCGAAAATCAGCCGTTTTTGCTCGAACATTAAATGCCTCCAAATGGTATTTAATTAACTTCCCGGGGTGAAGAAACCCTTTTTGAGAACTCAGAGTGGGTAAATTGGCCATTTTCATGCACTTTTAACCATTCCATAAATCTTGTGTTTAGGGCCCCTGGAAGCATGAAAATCACTTTAAACATGCTAATTTTAGCTCTAACACTGATGATCCACCTACAAATGTGAACTGACGTTCAAAAATAAAACATTTGAAAACGGACCATTTTCCACATTTCTGAAGCAGGACGTAATGGGGGGTGTTATCTCTTTTGTCGAAAATCAGCCGTTTTTGCTCGAACATTAAATGCCTCCAAATGGTATTTAATTAACTTCCCGGGGTGAAGAAACCCTTTTTGAGAACTCAGAGTGGGTAAATTGGCCATTTTCATGCACTTTTAACCATTCCATAAATCTTGTGTTTAGGGCCCCTGGGAGCATGAAAATCACTTTAAACATGCTAATTTTAGCTCTAACACTGATGATCCACCTACAAATGTGAACTGACGTTCAAAAATAAAACATTTGAAAACGGACCATTTTCCACATTTCTGAAGCAGGACGTAATGGGGGGTGTTATCTCTTTTGTCGAAAATCAGCCGTTTTTGCTCGAACATTAAATGGCTCCAAATGGTATTTAATTAACTTCCAGCGCCCCTGGAAGCATGAAAATCACTTTAAACATGCTAATTTTAGCTCTAACACTGATGATCCACCTACAAATGTGAACTGACGTTCACAAATAAAACATTTGAAAACGGACCATTTTCCACATTTCTGAAGCAGGACGTAATGGGGGGGTGTTATCTCTTTTGTCGAAAATCAGCCGTTTTTGCTCGAACATTAAATGCCTCCAAATGGTATTTATTTCACTTCCCGAGCCCCTGGAAGCATGAAAATCACTTTAAACATGCTAATTTTAGCTCTAACACTGATGATCCACCTACAAATGTGAACTGACGTTCAAAAATAAAACATTTGAAAACGGACCATTTTCCACATTTCTGAAGCAGGACGTAATGGGGGGTGTTATCTCTTTTGTCGAAAATCAGCCGTTTTTGCTCGAACATTAAATGCCTCCAAATGGTATTTAATTAACTTCCAGCGCCCCTGGAAGCATGAAAATCACTTTAAACATGCTAATTTTAGCTCTAACACTGATGATCCACCTACAAATGTGAACTGACGTTCAAAAATAAAACATTTGAAAACGGACCATTTTCCACATTTCTGAAGCATGACGGAATGGGGGGGTGTTATCTCTTTTGTCGAAAATCAGCCGTTTTTGCTCGAACATTAAATGCCTCCAAATGGTATTTATTTCACTTCCCGAGCCCCTGGGAGCATGAAAATCACTTTAAACATGCTAATTTTAGCTCTAACACTGATGATCCACCTACAAATGTGAACTGACGTTCAAAAATAAAACATTTGAAAACGGACCATTTTCCACATTTCTGAAGCAGGACGTAAAGGGGGGGTGTTATCTCTTTTGTCGAAAATCAGCCGTTTTTGCTCGAACATTAAATGCCTCCAAATGGTATTTAATTAACTTCCCGGGGTGAAGAAACCCTTTTTGAGAACTCAGAGTGGGTAAATTGGCCATTTTCATGCACTTTTAACCATTCCATAAATCTTGTGTTTAGGGCCCCTGGAAGCATGAAAATCACTTTAAACATGCTAATTTTAGCTCTAACACTGATGATCCACCTACAAATGTGAACTGACGTTCAAAAATAAAACATTTGAAAACGGACCATTTTCCACATTTCTGAAGCAGGACGTAATGGGGGGTGTTATCTCTTTTGTCGAAAATCAGCCGTTTTTGCTCGAACATTAAATGCCTCCAAATGGTATTTAATTAACTTCCCGGGGTGAAGAAACCCTTTTTGAGAACTCAGAGTGGGTAAATTGGCCATTTTCATGCACTTTTAACCATTCCATAAATCTTGTGTTTAGGGCCCCTGGGAGCATGAAAATCACTTTAAACATGCTAATTTTAGCTCTAACACTGATGATCCACCTACAAATGTGAACTGACGTTCAAAAATAAAACATTTGAAAACGGACCATTTTCCACATTTCTGAAGCAGGACGTAATGGGGGGTGTTATCTCTTTTGTCGAAAATCAGCCGTTTTTGCTCGAACATTAAATGCCTCCAAATGGTATTTAATTAACTTCCCGGGGTGAAGAAACCCTTTTTGAGAACTCAGAGTGGGTAAATTGGCCATTTTCATGCACTTTTAACCATTCTATAAATCTTGTGTTTAGGGCCCCTGGGAGCATGAAAATCACTTTAAACATGCTAATTTTAGCTCTAACACTGATGATCCACCTACAAATGTGAACTGACGTTCAAAAATAAAACATTTGAAAACGGACCATTTTCCACATTTCTGAAGCAGGACGTAATGGGGGGTGTTATCTCTTTTGTCGAAAATCAGCCGATTTTGCTCGAACATTAAATGCCTCCAAATGGTATTTAATTAACTTCCAGCCCCCCTGGGAGCATAAAAATCACTTTAAACATGCTAATTTTAGCTCTAACACTGATGATCCACCTACAAATGTGAACTGACGTTCAAAAATAAAACATTTGAAAACGGACCATTTTCCACATTTCTGAAGCATGACGTAATGGGGGGGTGTTATCTCTTTTGTCGAAAATCAGCCGTTTTTGCTCGAACATTAAATGCCTCCAAATGGTATTTATTTCACTTCCCGAGCCCCTGGGAGCATGAAAATCACTTTAAACATGCTAATTTTAGCTCTAACACTGATGATCCACCTACAAATGTGAACTGACGTTCAAAAATAAAACATTTGAAAACGGACCATTTTCCACATTTCTGAAGCAGGACGTAAAGGGGGGGTGTTATCTCTTTTGTCGAAAATCAGCCGTTTTTGCTCGAACATTAAATGCCTCCAAATGGTATTTAATTAACTTCCCGGGG
Source organism: Lissotriton vulgaris (assembly GCF_964263255.1). Classification (NCBI taxonomy): domain Eukaryota; kingdom Metazoa; phylum Chordata; class Amphibia; order Caudata; family Salamandridae; genus Lissotriton; species Lissotriton vulgaris. Next base: position 25,820 of record NW_028240862.1, read on the forward strand.
TGAAGAAACCCTTTTTGAGAACTCAGAGTGGGTAAATTGGCCATTTTCATGCACTTTTAACCATTCCATAAATCTTGTGTTTAGGGCCCCTGGAAGCATGAAAATCACTTTAAACATGCTAATTTTAGCTCTAACACTGATGATCCACCTACAAATGTGAACTGACGTTCAAAAATAAAACATTTGAAAACGGACCATTTTCCACATTTCTGAAGCAGGACGTAATGGGGGGTGTTATCTCTTTTGTCGAAAATCAGCCGTTTTTGCTCGAACATTAAATGCCTCCAAATGGTATTTAATTAACTTCCCGGGGTGAAGAAACCCTTTTTGAGAACTCAGAGTGGGTAAATTGGCCATTTTCATGCACTTTTAACCATTCCATAAATCTTGTGTTTAGGGCCCCTGGGAGCATGAAAATCACTTTAAACATGCTAATTTTAGCTCTAACACTGATGATCCACCTACAAATGTGAACTGACGTTCAAAAATAAAACATTTGAAAACGGACCATTTTCCACATTTCTGAAGCATGACGTAATGGGGGGGTGTTATCTCTTTTGTCGAAAATCAGCCGTTTTTGCTCGAACATTAAATGCCTCCAAATGGTATTTATTTCACTTCCCGAGCCCCTGGAAGCATGAAAATCACTTTAAACATGCTAATTTTAGCTCTAACACTGATGATCCACCTACAAATGTGAACTGACGTTCAAAAATAAAACATTTGAAAATGGACAATTTTCCACATTTCTGAAGCAGGACGTAATGGGAGGTGTTATCTCTTTTGTCGAAAATCAGCCGTTTTTGCTCGAACATTAAATGCCTCCAAATGGTATTTAATTAACTTCCAGCGCCCCTGGAAGCATGAAAATCACTTTAAACATGCTAATTTTAGCTCTAACACTGATGATCCACCTACAAATGTGAACTGACGTTCAAAAATAAAACATTTGAAAACGGACCATTTTCCACATTTCTGAAGCATGACGGAATGGGGGGGTGTTATCTCTTTTGTCGAAAATCAGCCGTTTTTGATCGAACATTAAATGCCTCCAAATGGTATTTAATTAACTTCCCGAGCCCCTGGAAGCATGAAAATCACTTTAAACATGCTAATTTTAGCTCTAACACTGATGATCCACCTACAAATGTGAACTGACGTTCACAAATAAAACATTTGAAAACGGACCATTTTCCACATTTCTGAAGCAGGACGTAATGGGGGGGTGTTATCTCTTTTGTAGAAAATCAGCCGTTTTTGCTCGAACATTAAATGCCTCCAAATGGTATTTAATTAACTTCCAGCCCCCCTGGAAGCATAAAAATCACTTTAAACATGCTAATTTTAGCTCTAACACTGATGATCCACCTACAAATGTGAACTGACGTTCAAAAATAAAACATTTGAAAACGGACCATTTTCCACATTTCTGAAGCATGACGTAATGGGGGGGTGTTATCTCTTTTGTCGAAAATCAGCCGTTTTTGCTCGAACATTAAATGCCTCCAAATGGTATTTATTTCACTTCCCGAGCCCCTGGGAGCATGAAAATCACTTTAAACATGCTAATTTTAGCTCTAACACTGATGATCCACCTACAAATGTGAACTGACGTTCAAAAATAAAACATTTGAAAACGGACCATTTTCCACATTTCTGAAGCAGGACGTAAAGGGGGGGTGTTATCTCTTTTGTCGAAAATCAGCCGTTTTTGCTCGAACATTAAATGCCTCCAAATGGTATTTAATTAACTTCCCGGGGTGAAGAAACCCTTTTTGAGAACTCAGAGTGGGTAAATTGGCCATTTTCATGCACTTTTAACCATTCCATAAATCTTGTGTTTAGGGCCCCTGGAAGCATGAAAATCACTTTAAACATGCTAATTTTAGCTCTAACACTGATGATCCACCTACAAATGTGAACTGACGTTCAAAAATAAAACATTTGAAAACGGACCATTTTCCACATTTCTGAAGCAGGACGTAATGGGGGGTGTTATCTCTTTTGTCGAAAATCAGCCGTTTTTGCTCGAACATTAAATGCCTCCAAATGGTATTTAATTAACTTCCCGGGGTGAAGAAACCCTTTTTGAGAACTCAGAGTGGGTAAATTGGCCATTTTCATGCACTTTTAACCATTCCATAAATCTTGTGTTTAGGGCCCCTGGGAGCATGAAAATCACTTTAAACATGCTAATTTTAGCTCTAACACTGATGATCCACCTACAAATGTGAACTGACGTTCAAAAATAAAACATTTGAAAACGGACCATTTTCCACATTTCTGAAGCAGGACGTAATGGGGGGGTGTTATCTCTTTTGTCGAAAATCAGCCGTTTTTGCTCGAACATTAAATGCCTCCAAATGGTATTTATTTCACTTCCCGAGCCCCTGGAAGCATGAAAATCACTTTAAACATGCTAATTTTAGCTCTAACACTGATGATCCACCTACAAATGTGAACTGACGTTCAAAAATAAAACATTTGAAAACGGACCATTTTCCACATTTCTGAAGCAGGACGTAATGGGGGGTGTTATCTCTTTTGTCGAAAATCAGCCGTTTTTGCTCGAACATTAAATGCCTCCAAATGGTATTTAATTAACTTCCAGCGCCCCTGGAAGCATGAAAATCACTTTAAACATGCTAATTTTAGCTCTAACACTGATGATCCACCTACAAATGTGAACTGACGTTCAAAAATAAAACATTTGAAAACGGACCATTTTCCACATTTCTGAAGCATGACGGAATGGGGGGGTGTTATCTCTTTTGTCGAAAATCAGCCGTTTTTGATCGAACATTAAATGCCTCCAAATGGTATTTAATTAACTTCCCGAGCCCCTGGAAGCATGAAAATCACTTTAAACATGCTAATTTTAGCTCTAACACTGATGATCCACCTACAAATGTGAACTGACGTTCACAAATAAAACATTTGAAAACGGACCATTTTCCACATTTCTGAAGCAGGACGTAATGGGGGGGTGTTATCTCTTTTGTCGAAAATCAGCCGTTTTTGCTCGAACATTAAATGCCTCAAAAATGGTATTTAATTAACTTCCAGCCCCCCTGGAAGCATAAAAATCACTTTAAACATGCTAATTTTAGCTCTAACACTGATGATCCACCTACAAATGTGAACTGACGTTCAAAAATAAAACATTTGAAAACGGACCATTTTCCACATTTCTGAAGCATGACGTAATGGGGGGGTGTTATCTCTTTTGTCGAAAATCAGCCGTTTTTGCTCGAACATTAAATGCCTCCAAATGGTATTTATTTCACTTCCCGAGCCCCTGGGAGCATGAAAATCACTTTAAACATGCTAATTTTAGCTCTAACACTGATGATCCACCTACAAATGTGAACTGACGTTCAAAAATAAAACATTTGAAAACGGACCATTTTCCACATTTCTGAAGCAGGACGTAAAGGGGGGGTGTTATCTCTTTTGTCGAAAATCAGCCGTTTTTGCTCGAACATTAAATGCCTCCAAATGGTATTTAATTAACTTCCCGGGGTGAAGAAACCCTTTTTGAGAACTCAGAGTGGGTAAATTGGCCATTTTCATGCACTTTTAACCATTCCATAAATCTTGTGTTTAGGGACCCTGGAAGCATGAAAATCACTTTAAACATGCTAATTTTAGCTCTAACACTGATGATCCACCTACAAATGTGAACTGACGTTCAAAAATAAAACATTTGAAAACGGACCATTTTCCACATTTCTGAAGCAGGACGTAATGGGGGGTGTTATCTCTTTTGTCGAAAATCAGCCGTTTTTGCTCGAACATTAAATGCCTCCAAATGGTATTTAATTAACTTCCCGGGGTGAAGAAACCCTTTTTGAGAACTCAGAGTGGGTAAATTGGCCATTTTCATGCACTTTTAACCATTCCATAAATCTTGTGTTTAGGGCCCCTGGAAGCATGAAAATCACTTTAAACATGCTAATTTTAGCTCTAACACTGATGATCCACCTACAAATGTGAACTGACGTTCAAAAATAAAACATTTGAAAACGGACCATTTTCCACATTTCTGAAGCAGGACGTAATGGGGGGTGTTATCTCTTTTGTCGAAAATCAGCCGTTTTTGCTCGAACATTAAATGCCTCCAAATGGTATTTAATTAACTTCCCGGGGTGAAGAAACCCTTTTTGAGAACTCAGAGTGGGTAAATTGGCCATTTTCATGCACTTTTAACCATTCCATAAATCTTGTGTTTAGGGCCCCTGGAAGCATGAAAATCACTTTAAACATGCTGATTTTAGCTCTAACACTGATGATCCACCTACAAATGTGAACTGACGTTCAAAAATAAAACATTTGAAAACGGACCATTTTCCACATTTCTGAAGCAGGACGTAATGGGGGGGTGTTATCTCTTTTGTCGAAAATCAGCCGTTTTTGCTCGAACATTAAATGCCTCCAAATGGTATTTAATTAACTTCCCGGGGTGAAGAAACCCTTTTTGAGAACTCAGAGTGGGTAAATTGGCCATTTTCATGCACTTTTAACCATTCCATAAATCTTGTGTTTAGGGCCCCTGGGAGCATGAAAATCACTCTAAACATGCTAATTTTAGCTCTAACACTGATGATCCACCTACAAATGTGAACTGACGTTCAAAAATAAAACATTTGAAAACGGACCATTTTCCACATTTCTGAAGCAGGACGTAATGGGGGGGTGTTATCTCTTTTGTCGAAAATCAGCCGTTTTTGCTCGAACATTAAATGCCTCCAAATGGTATTTATTTCACTTCCCGAGCCCCTGGAAGCATGAAAATCACTTTAAACATGCTAATTTTAGCTCTAACACTGATGATCCACCTACAAATGTGAACTGACGTTCAAAAATAAAACATTTGAAAACGGACCATTTTTCACATTTCTGAAGCAGGACGTAATGGGGGGTGTTATCTCTTTTGTCGAAAATCAGCCGTTTTTGCTCGAACATTAAATGCCTCCAAATGGTATTTAATTAACTTCCAGCGCCCCTGGAAGCATGAAAATCACTTTAAACATGCTAATTTTAGCTCTAACACTGATGATCCACCTACAAATGTGAACTGACGTTCAAAAATAAAACATTTGAAAACGGACCATTTTCCACATTTCTGAAGCATGACGTAATGGGGGGGTGTTATCTCTTTTGTCGAAAATCAGCCGTTTTTGCTCGAACATTAAATGCCTCCAAATGGTATTTATTTCACTTCCCGAGCCCCTGGAAGCATGAAAATCACTTTAAACATGCTAATTTTAGCTCTAACACTGATGATCCACCTACAAATGTGAACTGACGTTCAAAAATAAAACATTTGAAAACGGACCATTTTCCACATTTCTGAAGCAGGACGTAATGGGGGGGTGTTATCTCTTTTGTCGAAAATCAGCCGTTTTTGCTCGAACATTAAATGCCTCCAAATGGTATTTAATTAACTTCCCGGGGTGAAGAAACCCATTTTGAGAACTCAGAGTGGGTAAATTGGCCATTTTCATGCACTTTTAACCATTCCATAAATCTTGTGTTTAGGGCCCCTGGGAGCATGAAAATCACTTTAAACATGCTAATTTTAGCTCTAACACTGATGATCCACCTACAAATGTGAACTGACGTTCAAAAATAAAACATTTGAAAACGGACCATTTTCCACATTTCTGAAGCAGGACGTAATGGGGGGGTGTTATCTCTTTTGTCGAAAATCAGCCGTTTTTGCTCGAACATTAAATGCCTCCAAATGGTATTTATTTCACTTCCCGAGCCCCTGGAAGCATGAAAATCACTTTAAACATGCTAATTTTAGCTCTAACACTGATGATCCACCTACAAATGTGAACTGACGTTCAAAAATAAAACATTTGAAAACGGACCATTTTCCACATTTCTGAAGCAGGACGTAATGGGGGGGTGTTATCTCTTTTGTCGAAAATCAGCCGTTTTTGCTCGAACATCAAATGCCTCCAAATGGTATTTATTTCACTTCCCGAGCCCCTGGAAGCATGAAAATCACTTTAAACATGCTAATTTTAGCTCTAACACTGATGATCCACCTACAAATGTGAACTGACGTTCAAAAATAAAACATTTGAAAACGGACCATTTTCCACATTTCTGAAGCATGACGTAATGGGGGGGTGTTATCTCTTTTGTCGAAAATCAGCCGTTTTTGCTCGAACATTAAATGCCTCCAAATGGTATTTATTTCACTTCCCGAGCCCCTGGAAGCATGAAAATCACTTTAAACATGCTAATTTTAGCTCTAACACTGATGATCCACCTACAAATGTGAACTGACGTTCAAAAATAAAACATTTGAAAACGGACCATTTTCCACATTTCTGAAGCATGACGGAATGGGGGGGTGTTATCTCTTTTGTCGAAAATCAGCCGTTTTTGATCGAACATTAAATGCCTCCAAATGGTATTTAATTAACTTCCCGAGCCCCTGGAAGCATGAAAATCACTTTAAACATGCTAATTTTAGCTCTAACACTGATGATCCACCTACAAATGTGAACTGACGTTCACAAATAAAACATTTGAAAACGGACCATTTTCCACATTTCTGAAGCAGGACGTAATGGGGGGGTGTTATCTCTTTTGTCGAAAATCAGCCGTTTTTGCTCGAACATTAAATGCCTCCAAATGGTATTTAATTAACTTCCAGCCCCCCTGGAAGCATAAAAATCACTTTAAACATGCTAATTTTAGCTCTAACACTGATGATCCACCTACAAATGTGAACTGACGTTCAAAAATAAAACATTTGAAAACGGACCATTTTCCACATTTCTGAAGCATGACGTAATGGGGGGGTGTTATCTCTTTTGTCGAAAATCAGCCGTTTTTGCTCGAACATTAAATGCCTCCAAATGGTATTTATTTCACTTCCCGAGCCCCTGGGAGCATGAAAATCACTTTAAACATGCTAATTTTAGCTCTAACACTGATGATCCACCTACAAATGTGAACTGACGTTCAAAAATAAAACATTTGAAAACGGACCATTTTCCACATTTCTGAAGCAGGACGTAAAGGGGGGGTGTTATCTCTTTTGTCGAAAATCAGCCGTTTTTGCTCGAACATTAAATGCCTCCAAATGGTATTTAATTAACTTCTCGGGGTGAAGAAACCCTTTTTGAGAACTCAGAGTGGGTAAATTGGCCATTTTCATGCACTTTTAACCATTCCATAAATCTTGTGTTTAGGGACCCTGGAAGCATGAAAATCACTTTAAACATGCTAATTTTAGCTCTAACACTGATGATCCACCTACAAATGTGAACTGACGTTCAAAAATAAAACATTTGAAAACGGACCATTTTCCACATTTCTGAAGCAGGACGTAATGGGGGGTGTTATCTCTTTTGTCGAAAATCAGCCGTTTTTGCTCGAACATTAAATGCCTCCAAATGGTATTTAATTAACTTCCCGGGGTGAAGAAACCCTTTTTGAGAACTCAGAGTGGGTAAATTGGCCATTTTCATGCACTTTTAACCATTCCATAAATCTTGTGTTTAGGGCCCCTGGAAGCATGAAAATCACTTTAAACATGCTAATTTTAGCTCTAACACTGATGATCCACCTACAAATGTGAACTGACGTTCAAAAATAAAACATTTGAAAACGGACCATTTTCCACATTTCTGAAGCAGGACGTAATGGGGGGTGTTATCTCTTTTGTCGAAAATCAGCCGTTTTTGCTCGAACATTAAATGCCTCCAAATGGTATTTAATTAACTTCCCGGGGTGAAGAAACCCTTTTTGAGAACTCAGAGTGGGTAAATTGGCCATTTTCATGCACTTTTAACCATTCCATAAATCTTGTGTTTAGGGCCCCTGGAAGCATGAAAATCACTTTAAACATGCTGATTTTAGCTCTAACACTGATGATCCACCTACAAATGTGAACTGACGTTCAAAAATAAAACATTTGAAAACGGACCATTTTCCACATTTCTGAAGCAGGACGTAATGGGGGGGTGTTATCTCTTTTGTCGAAAATCAGCCGTTTTTGCTCGAACATTAAATGCCTCCAAATGGTATTTAATTAACTTCCCGGGGTGAAGAAACCCTTTTTGAGAACTCAGAGTGGGTAAATTGGCCATTTTCATGCACTTTTAACCATTCCATAAATCTTGTGTTTAGGGCCCCTGGGAGCATGAAAATCACTCTAAACATGCTAATTTTAGCTCTAACACTGATGATCCACCTACAAATGTGAACTGACGTTCAAAAATAAAACATTTGAAAACGGACCATTTTCCACATTTCTGAAGCAGGACGTAATGGGGGGGTGTTATCTCTTTTGTCGAAAATCAGCCGTTTTTGCTCGAACATTAAATGCCTCCAAATGGTATTTATTTCACTTCCCGAGCCCCTGGAAGCATGAAAATCACTTTAAACATGCTAATTTTAGCTCTAACACTGATGATCCACCTACAAATGTGAACTGACGTTCAAAAATAAAACATTTGAAAACGGACCATTTTTCACATTTCTGAAGCAGGACGTAATGGGGGGTGTTATCTCTTTTGTCGAAAATCAGCCGTTTTTGCTCGAACATTAAATGCCTCCAAATGGTATTTAATTAACTTCCAGCGCCCCTGGAAGCATGAAAATCACTTTAAACATGCTAATTTTAGCTCTAACACTGATGATCCACCTACAAATGTGAACTGACGTTCAAAAATAAAACATTTGAAAACGGACCATTTTCCACATTTCTGAAGCATGACGTAATGGGGGGGTGTTATCTCTTTTGTCGAAAATCAGCCGTTTTTGCTCGAACATTAAATGCCTCCAAATGGTATTTATTTCACTTCCCGAGCCCCTGGAAGCATGAAAATCACTTTAAACATGCTAATTTTAGCTCTAACACTGATGATCCACCTACAAATGTGAACTGACGTTCAAAAATAAAACATTTGAAAACGGACCATTTTCCACATTTCTGAAGCAGGACGTAATGGGGGGGTGTTATCTCTTTTGTCGAAAATCAGCCGTTTTTGCTCGAACATTAAATGCCTCCAAATGGTATTTAATTAACTTCCCGGGGTGAAGAAACCCATTTTGAGAACTCAGAGTGGGTAAATTGGCCATTTTCATGCACTTTTAACCATTCCATAAATCTTGTGTTTAGGGCCCCTGGGAGCATGAAAATCACTTTAAACATGCTAATTTTAGCTCTAACACTGATGATCCACCTACAAATGTGAACTGACGTTCAAAAATAAAACATTTGAAAACGGACCATTTTCCACATTTCTGAAGCAGGACGTAATGGGGGGGTGTTATCTCTTTTGTCGAAAATCAGCCGTTTTTGCTCGAACATTAAATGCCTCCAAATGGTATTTATTTCACTTCCCGAGCCCCTGGAAGCATGAAAATCACTTTAAACATGCTAATTTTAGCTCTAACACTGATGATCCACCTACAAATGTGAACTGACGTTCAAAAATAAAACATTTGAAAACGGACCATTTTCCACATTTCTGAAGCAGGACGTAATGGGGGGGTGTTATCTCTTTTGTCGAAAATCAGCCGTTTTTGCTCGAACATCAAATGCCTCCAAATGGTATTTATTTCACTTCCCGAGCCCCTGGAAGCATGAAAATCACTTTAAACATGCTAATTTTAGCTCTAACACTGATGATCCACCTACAAATGTGAACTGACGTTCAAAAATAAAACATTTGAAAACGGACCATTTTCCACATTTCTGAAGCATGACGTAATGGGGGGGTGTTATCTCTTTTGTCGAAAATCAGCCGTTTTTGCTCGAACATTAAATGCCTCCAAATGGTATTTATTTCACTTCCCGAGCCCCTGGAAGCATGAAAATCACTTTAAACATGCTAATTTTAGCTCTAACACTGATGATCCACCTACAAATGTGAACTGATGTTCAAAAATAAAACATTTGAAAACGGACCATTTTCCACATTTCTGAAGCAGGACGTAATGGGGGGGTGTTATCTCTTTTGTCGAAAATCAGCCGTTTTTGCTCGAACATTAAATGCCTCCAAATGGTATTTATTTCACTTCCCGAGCCCCTGGAAGCATGAAAATCACTTTAAACATGCTAATTTTAGCTCTAACACTGATGATCCACCTACAAATGTGAACTGGCGTTCAAAAATAAAACATTTGAAAACGGACCATTTTCCACATTTCTGAAGCATGACGTAATGGGGGGGTGTTATCTCTTTTGTCGAAAATCAGCCGTTTTTGCTCGAACATTAAATGCCTCCAAATGGTATTTATTTCACTTCCCGGGGTGAAGAAACCCTTTTTGAGAACTCAGAGTGGGTAAATTGGCCATTTTCATGCACTTTTAACCATTCCATAAATCTTGTGTTTAGGGCCCCTGGAAGCATGAAAATCACTTTAAACATGCTAATTTTAGCTCTAACACTGATGATCCACCTACAAATGTGAACTGACGTTCAAAAATAAAACATTTGAAAACGGACCATTTTCCACATTTCTGAAGCATGACGTAATGGGGGGGTGTTATCTCTTTTGTCGAAAATCAGCCGTTTTTGCTCGAACATTAAATGCCTCCAAATGGTATTTAATTAACTTCCCGGGGTGAAGAAACCCTTTTTGAGAACTCAGAGTGGGTAAATTGGCCATTTTCATGCACTTTTAACCATTCCATAAATCTTGTGTTTAGGGCCCCTGGGAGCATGAAAATCACTTTAAACATGCTAATTTTAGCTCTAACACTGATGATCCACCTACAAATGTGAACTGACGTTCAAAAATAAAACATTTGAAAACGGACCATTTTCCACATTTCTGAAGCATGACGTAATGGGGGGGTGTTATCTCTTTTGTCGAAAATCAGCCGTTTTTGCTCGAACATTAAATGCCTCCAAATGGTATTTATTTCACTTCCCGAGCCCCTGGAAGCATGAAAATCACTTTAAACATGCTAATTTTAGCTCTAACACTGATGATCCACCTACAAATGTGAACTGACGTTCAAAAATAAAACATTTGAAAACGGACAATTTTCCACATTTCTGAAGCAGGACGTAATGGGGGGTGTTATCTCTTTTGTCGAAAATCAGCCGTTTTTGCTCGAACATTAAATGCCTCCAAATGGTATTTAATTAACTTCCAGCGCCCCTGGAAGCATGAAAATCACTTTAAACATGCTAATTTTAGCTCTAACACTGATGATCCACCTACAAATGTGAACTGACGTTCAAAAATAAAACATTTGAAAACGGACCATTTTCCACATTTCTGAAGCATGACGGAATGGGGGGGTGTTATCTCTTTTGTCGAAAATCAGCCGTTTTTGATCGAACATTAAATGCCTCCAAATGGTATTTAATTAACTTCCCGAGCCCCTGGAAGCATGAAAATCACTTTAAACATGCTAATTTTAGCTCTAACACTGATGATCCACCTACAAATGTGAACTGACGTTCACAAATAAAACATTTGAAAACGGACCATTTTCCACATTTCTGAAGCAGGACGTAATGGGGGGGTGTTATCTCTTTTGTCGAAAATCAGCCGTTTTTGCTCGAACATTAAATGCCTCCAAATGGTATTTAATTAACTTCCAGCCCCCCTGGAAGCATAAAAATCACTTTAAACATGCTAATTTTAGCTCTAACACTGATGATCCACCTACAAATGTGAACTGACGTTCAAAAATAAAACATTTGAAAACGGACCATTTTCCACATTTCTGAAGCATGACGTAATGGGGGGGTGTTATCTCTTTTGTCGAAAATCAGCCGTTTTTGCTCGAACATTAAATGCCTCCAAATGGTATTTATTTCACTTCCCGAGCCCCTGGGAGCATGAAAATCACTTTAAACATGCTAATTTTAGCTCTAACACTGATGATCCACCTACAAATGTGAACTGACGTTCAAAAATAAAACATTTGAAAACGGACCATTTTCCACATTTCTGAAGCAGGACGTAAAGGGGGGGTGTTATCTCTTTTGTCGAAAATCAGCCGTTTTTGCTCGAACATTAAATGCCTCCAAATGGTATTTAATTAACTTCCCGGGGTGAAGAAACCCTTTTTGAGAACTCAGAGTGGGTAAATTGGCCATTTTCATGCACTTTTAACCATTCCATAAATCTTGTGTTTAGGGCCCCTGGAAGCATGAAAATCACTTTAAACATGCTAATTTTAGCTCTAACACTGATGATCCACCTACAAATGTGAACTGACGTTCAAAAATAAAACATTTGAAAACGGACCATTTTCCACATTTCTGAAGCAGGACGTAATGGGGGGTGTTATCTCTTTTGTCGAAAATCAGCCATTTTTGCTCGAACATTAAATGCCTCCAAATGGTATTTAATTAACTTCCCGGGGTGAAGAAACCCTTTTTGAGAACTCAGAGTGGGTAAATTGGCCATTTTCATGCACTTTTAACCATTCCATAAATCTTGTGTTTAGGGCCCCTGGGAGCATGAAAATCACTTTAAACATGCTAATTTTAGCTCTAACACTGATGATCCACCTACAAATGTGAACTGACGTTCAAAAATAAAACATTTGAAAACGGACCATTTTCCACATTTCTGAAGCAGGACGTAATGGGGGGGTGTTATCTCTTTTGTCGAAAATCAGCCGTTTTTGCTCGAACATTAAATGCCTCCAAATGGTATTTAATTAACTTCCAGCGCCCCTGGAAGCATGAAAATCACTTTAAACATGCTAATTTTAGCTCTAACACTGATGATCCACCTACAAATGTGAACTGACGTTCAAAAATAAAACATTTGAAAACGGACCATTTTCCACATTTCTGAAGCATGACGTAATGGGGGGGTGTTATCTCTTTTGTCGAAAATCAGCCGTTTTTGCTCGAACATTAAATGCCTCCAAATGGTATTTATTTCACTTCCCGAGCCCCTGGAAGCATGAAAATCACTTTAAACATGCTAATTTTAGCTCTAACACTGATGATCCACCTACAAATGTGAACTGACGTTCAAAAATAAAACATTTGAAAACGGACCATTTTCCACATTTCTGAAGCATGACGTAATGGGGGGGTGTTATCTCTTTTGTCGAAAATCAGCCGTTTTTGCTCGAACATTAAATGCCTCTAAATGGTATTTAATTAACTTCCCGGGGTGAAGAAACCCATTTTGAGAACTCAGAGTGGGTAAATTGGCCATTTTCATGCACTTTTAACCATTCCATAAATCTTGTGTTTAGGGCCCCTGGGAGCATGAAAATCACTTTAAACATGCTAATTTTAGCTCTAACACTGATGATCCACCTACAAATGTGAACTGACGTTCAAAAATAAAACATTTGAAAACGGACCATTTTCCACATTTCTGAAGCATGACGTAATGGGGGGGTGTTATCTCTTTTGTCGAAAATCAGCCGTTTTTGCTCGAACATTAAATGCCTCCAAATGGTATTTATTTCACTTCCCGAGCCCCTGGAAGCATGAAAATCACTTTAAACATGCTAATTTTAGCTCTAACACTGATGATCCACCTACAAATGTGAACTGATGTTCAAAAATAAAACATTTGAAAACGGACCATTTTCCACATTTCTGAAGCAGGACGTAATGGGGGGGTGTTATCTCTTTTGTCGAAAATCAGCCGTTTTTGCTCGAACATTAAATGCCTCCAAATGGTATTTATTTCACTTCCCGAGCCCCTGGAAGCATGAAAATCACTTTAAACATGCTAATTTTAGCTCTAACACTGATGATCCACCTACAAATGTGAACTGGCGTTCAAAAATAAAACATTTGAAAACGGACCATTTTCCACATTTCTGAAGCATGACGTAATGGGGGGGTGTTATCTCTTTTGTCGAAAATCAGCCGTTTTTGCTCGAACATTAAATGCCTCCAAATGGTATTTAATTAACTTCCCGGGGTGAAGAAACCCTTTTTGAGAACTCAGAGTGGGTAAATTGGCCATTTTCATGCACTTTTAACCATTCCATAAATCTTGTGTTTAGGGCCCCTGGAAGCATGAAAATCACTTTAAACATGCTAATTTTAGCTCTAACACTGATGATCCACCTACAAATGTGAACTGACGTTCAAAAATAAAACATTTGAAAACGGACCATTTTCCACATTTCTGAAGCAGGACGTAATGGGGCGGTGTTATCTCTTTTGTCGAAAATCAGCCGTTTTTGCTCGAACATTAAATGCCTCCAAATGGTATTTAATTAACTTCCCGGGGTGAAGAAACCCTTTTTGAGAACTCAGAGTGGGTAAATTGGCCATTTTCATGCACTTTTAACCATTCCATAAATCTTGTGTTTAGGGCCCCTGGGAGCATGAAAATCACTTTAAACATGCTAATTTTAGCTCTAACACTGATGATCCACCTACAAATGTGAACTGACGTTCAAAAATAAAACATTTGAAAACGGACCATTTTCCACATTTCTGAAGCAGGACGTAATGGGGGGGTGTTATCTCTTTTGTCGAAAATCAGCCGTTTTTGCTCGAACATTAAATGCCTCCAAATGGTATTTAATTAACTTCCAGCGCCCCTGGAAGCATGAAAATCACTTTAAACATGCTAATTTTAGCTCTAACACTGATGATCCACCTACAAATGTGAACTGACGTTCAAAAATAAAACATTTGAAAACGGACCATTTTCCACATTTCTGAAGCATGACGTAATGGGGGGGTGTTATCTCTTTTGTCGAAAATCAGCCGTTTTTGCTCGAACATTAAATGCCTCCAAATGGTATTTATTTCACTTCCCGAGCCCCTGGGAGCATGAAAATCACTTTAAACATGCTAATTTTAGCTCTAACACTGATGATCCACCTACAAATGTGAACTGACGTTCAAAAATAAAACATTTGAAAACGGACCATTTTCCACATTTCTGAAGCAGGACGTAAAGGGGGGGTGTTATCTCTTTTGTCGAAAATCAGCCGTTTTTGCTCGAACATTAAATGCCTCCAAATGGTATTTAATTAACTTCCCGGGGTGAAGAAACCCTTTTTGAGAACTCAGAGTGGGTAAATTGGCCATTTTCATGCACTTTTAACCATTCCATAAATCTTGTGTTTAGGGCCCCTGGAAGCATGAAAATCACTTTAAACATGCTAATTTTAGCTCTAACACTGATGATCCACCTACAAATGTGAACTGACGTTCAAAAATAAAACATTTGAAAACTGACCATTTTCCACATTTCTGAAGCAGGACGTAATGGGGGGTGTTATCTCTTTTGTCGAAAATCAGCCGTTTTTGCTCGAACATTAAATGCCTCCAAATGGTATTTAATTAACTTCCCGGGGTGAAGAAACCCTTTTTGAGAACTCAGAGTGGGTAAATTGGCCATTTTCATGCACTTTTAACCATTCCATAAATCTTGTGTTTAGGGCCCCTGGAAGCATGAAAATCACTTTAAACATGCTAATTTTAGCTCTAACACTGTTGATCCACCTACAAATGTGAACTGACATTCAAAAATAAAACATTTGAAAACGGACCATTTTCCACATTTCTGAAGCAGGACGTAATGGGGGGTGTTATCTCTTTTGTCGAAAATCAGCCGTTTTTGCTCGAACATTAAATGCCTCCAAATGGTATTTAATTAACTTCCCGGGGTGAAGAAACCCTTTTTGAGAACTCAGAGTGGGTAAATTGGCCATTTTCATGCACTTTTAACCATTCCATAAATCTTGTGTTTAGGGCCCCTGGAAGCATGAAAATCACTTTAAACATGCTGATTTTAGCTCTAACACTGATGATCCACCTACAAATGTGAACTGACGTTCAAAAATAAAACATTTGAAAACGGACCATTTTCCACATTTCTGAAGCAGGACGTAATGGGGGGGTGTTATCTCTTTTGTCGAAAATCAGCCGTTTTTGCTCGAACATTACATGCCTCCAAATGGTATTTAATTAACTTCCCGGGGTGAAGAAACCCTTTTTGAGAACTCAGAGTGGGTAAATTGGCCATTTTCATGCACTTTTAACCATTCCATAAATCTTGTGTTTAGGGCCCCTGGAAGCATGAAAATCACTTTAAACATGCTGATTTTAGCTCTAACACTGATGATCCACCTACAAATGTGAACTGACGTTCAAAAATAAAACATTTGAAAACGGACCATTTTCCACATTTCTGAAGCAGGACGTAATGGGGGGGTGTTATCTCTTTTGTCGAAAATCAGCCGTTTTTGCTCGAACATTACATGCCTCCAAATGGTATTTAATTAACTTCCCGGGGTGAAGAAACCCTTTTTGAGAACTCAGAGTGGGTAAATTGGCCATTTTCATGCACTTTTAACCATTCCATAAATCTTGTGTTTAGGGCCCCTGGGAGCATGAAAATCACTCTAAACATGCTAATTTTAGCTCTAACACTGATGATCCACCTACAAATGTGAACTGACGTTCAAAAATAAAACATTTGAAAACGGACCATTTTCCACATTTCTGAAGCAGGACGTAATGGGGGGTGTTATCTCTTTTGTCGAAAATCAGCCGTTTTTGCTCGAACATTAAATGCCTCCAAATGGTATTTATTTCACTTCCCGAGCCCCTGGAAGCATGAAAATCACTTTAAACATGCTAATTTTAGCTCTAACACTGATGATCCACCTACAAATGTGAACTGACGTTCAAAAATAAAACATTTGAAAACGGACCATTTTCCACATTTCTGAAGCAGGACGTAATGGGGGGTGTTATCTCTTTTGTCGAAAATCAGCCGTTTTTGCTCGAACATTAAATGCCTCCAAATGGTATTTAATTAACTTCCAGCGCCCCTGGAAGCATGAAAATCACTTTAAACATGCTAATTTTAGCTCTAACACTGATGATCCACCTACAAATGTGAACTGACGTTCAAAAATAAAACATTTGAAAACGGACCATTTTCCACATTTCTGAAGCATGACGTAATGGGGGGGTGTTATCTCTTTTGTCGAAAATCAGCCGTTTTTGCTCGAACATTAAATGCCTCCAAATGGTATTTATTTCACTTCCCGAGCCCCTGGAAGCATGAAAATCACTTTAAACATGCTAATTTTAGCTCTAACACTGATGATCCACCTACAAATGTGAACTGACGTTCAAAAATAAAACATTTGAAAACGGACCATTTTCCACATTTCTGAAGCAGGACGTAATGGGGGGGTGTTATCTCTTTTGTCGAAAATCAGCCGTTTTTGCTCGAACATTAAATGCCTCCAAATGGTATTTAATTAACTTCCCGGGGTGAAGAAACCCATTTTGAGAACTCAGAGTGGGTAAATTGGCCATTTTCATGCACTTTTAACCATTCCATAAATCTTGTGTTTAGGGCCCCTGGGAGCATGAAAATCACTTTAAACATGCTAATTTTAGCTCTAACACTGATGATCCACCTACAAATGTGAACTGACGTTCAAAAATAAAACATTTGAAAACGGACCATTTTCCACATTTCTGAAGCAGGACGTAATGGGGGGGTGTTATCTCTTTTGTCGAAAATCAGCCGTTTTTGCTCGAACATTAAATGCCTCCAAATGGTATTTATTTCACTTCCCGAGCCCCTGGAAGCATGAAAATCACTTTAAACATGCTAATTTTAGCTCTAACACTGATGATCCACCTACAAATGTGAACTGACGTTCAAAAATAAAACATTTGAAAACGGACCATTTTCCACATTTCTGAAGCAGGACGTAATGGGGGGGTGTTATCTCTTTTGTCGAAAATCAGCCGTTTTTGCTCGAACATCAAATGCCTCCAAATGGTATTTATTTCACTTCCCGAGCCCCTGGAAGCATGAAAATCACTTTAAACATGCTAATTTTAGCTCTAACACTGATGATCCACCTACAAATGTGAACTGACGTTCAAAAATAAAACATTTGAAAACGGACCATTTTCCACATTTCTGAAGCATGACGTAATGGGGGGGTGTTATCTCTTTTGTCGAAAATCAGCCGTTTTTGCTCGAACATTAAATGCCTCCAAATGGTATTTATTTCACTTCCCGAGCCCCTGGAAGCATGAAAATCACTTTAAACATGCTAATTTTAGCTCTAACACTGATGATCCACCTACAAATGTGAACTGATGTTCAAAAATAAAACATTTGAAAACGGACCATTTTCCACATTTCTGAAGCAGGACGTAATGGGGGGGTGTTATCTCTTTTGTCGAAAATCAGCCGTTTTTGCTCGAACATTAAATGCCTCCAAATGGTATTTATTTCACTTCCCGGGCCCCTGGAAGCATGAAAATCACTTTAAACATGCTAATTTTAGCTCTAACACTGATGATCCACCTACAAATGTGAACTGGCGTTCAAAAATAAAACATTTGAAAACGGACCATTTTCCACATTTCTGAAGCATGACGTAATGGGGGGGTGTTATCTCTTTTGTCGAAAATCAGCCGTTTTTGCTCGAACATTAAATGCCTCCAAATGGTATTTAATTAACTTCCCGGGGTGAAGAAACCCTTTTTGAGAACTCAGAGTGGGTAAATTGGCCATTTTCATGCACTTTTAACCATTCCATAAATCTTGTGTTTAGGGCCCCTGGGAGCATGAAAATCACTTTAAACATGCTAATTTTAGCTCTAACACTGATGATCCACCTACAAATGTGAACTGACGTTCAAAAATAAAACATTTGAAAACGGACCATTTTCCACATTTCTGAAGCATGACGTAATGGGGGGGTGTTATCTCTTTTGTCGAAAATCAGCCGTTTTTGCTCGAACATTAAATGCCTCCAAATGGTATTTATTTCACTTCCCGAGCCCCTGGAAGCATGAAAATCACTTTAAACATGCTAATTTTAGCTCTAACACTGATGATCCACCTACAAATGTGAACTGACGTTCAAAAATAAAACATTTGAAAACGGACCATTTTCCACATTTCTGAAGCAGGACGTAATGGGGGGTGTTATCTCTTTTGTCGAAAATCAGCCGTTTTTGCTCGAACATTAAATGCCTCCAAATGGTATTTAATTAACTTCCAGCGCCCCTGGAAGCATGAAAATCACTTTAAACATGCTAATTTTAGCTCTAACACTGATGATCCACCTACAAATGTGAACTGACGTTCAAAAATAAAACATTTGAAAACGGACCATTTTCCACATTTCTGAAGCATGACGGAATGGGGGGGTGTTATCTCTTTTGTCGAAAATCAGCCGTTTTTGATCGAACATTAAATGCCTCCAAATGGTATTTAATTAACTTCCCGAGCCCCTGGAAGCATGAAAATCACTTTAAACATGCTAATTTTAGCTCTAACACTGATGATCCACCTACAAATGTGAACTGACGTTCACAAATAAAACATTTGAAAACGGACCATTTTCCACATTTCTGAAGCAGGACGTAATGGGGGGGTGTTATCTCTTTTGTCGAAAATCAGCCGTTTTTGCTCGAACATTAAATGCCTCCAAATGGTATTTAATTAACTTCCAGCCCCCCTGGAAGCATAAAAATCACTTTAAACATGCTAATTTTAGCTCTAACACTGATGATCCACCTACAAATGTGAACTGACGTTCAAAAATAAAACATTTGAAAACGGACCATTTTCCACATTTCTGAAGCATGACGTAATGGGGGGGTGTTATCTCTTTTGTCGAAAATCAGCCGTTTTTGCTCGAACATTAAATGCCTCCAAATGGTATTTATTTCACTTCCCGAGCCCCTGGGAGCATGAAAATCACTTTAAACATGCTAATTTTAGCTCTAACACTGATGATCCACCTACAAATGTGAACTGACGTTCAAAAATAAAACATTTGAAAACGGACCATTTTCCACATTTCTGAAGCAGGACGTAAAGGGGGGGTGTTATCTCTTTTGTCGAAAATCAGCCGTTTTTGCTCGAACATTAAATGCCTCCAAATGGTATTTAATTAACTTCCCGGGGTGAAGAAACCCTTTTTGAGAACTCAGAGTGGGTAAATTGGCCATTTTCATGCACTTTTAACCATTCCATAAATCTTGTGTTTAGGGCCCCTGGAAGCATGAAAATCACTTTAAACATGCTAATTTTAGCTCTAACACTGATGATCCACCTACAAATGTGAACTGACGTTCAAAAATAAAACATTTGAAAACGGACCATTTTCCACATTTCTGAAGCAGGACGTAATGGGGGGTGTTATCTCTTTTGTCGAAAATCAGCCATTTTTGCTCGAACATTAAATGCCTCCAAATGGTATTTAATTAACTTCCCGGGGTGAAGAAACCCTTTTTGAGAACTCAGAGTGGGTAAATTGGCCATTTTCATGCACTTTTAACCATTCCATAAATCTTGTGTTTAGGGCCCCTGGGAGCATGAAAATCACTTTAAACATGCTAATTTTAGCTCTAACACTGATGATCCACCTACAAATGTGAACTGACGTTCAAAAATAAAACATTTGAAAACGGACCATTTTCCACATTTCTGAAGCAGGACGTAATGGGGGGGTGTTATCTCTTTTGTCGAAAATCAGCCGTTTTTGCTCGAACATTAAATGCCTCCAAATGGTATTTAATTAACTTCCAGCGCCCCTGGAAGCATGAAAATCACTTTAAACATGCTAATTTTAGCTCTAACACTGATGATCCACCTACAAATGTGAACTGACGTTCAAAAATAAAACATTTGAAAACGGACCATTTTCCACATTTCTGAAGCATGACGTAATGGGGGGGTGTTATCTCTTTTGTCGAAAATCAGCCGTTTTTGCTCGAACATTAAATGCCTCCAAATGGTATTTATTTCACTTCCCGAGCCCCTGGAAGCATGAAAATCACTTTAAACATGCTAATTTTAGCTCTAACACTGATGATCCACCTACAAATGTGAACTGACGTTCAAAAATAAAACATTTGAAAACGGACCATTTTCCACATTTCTGAAGCATGACGTAATGGGGGGGTGTTATCTCTTTTGTCGAAAATCAGCCGTTTTTGCTCGAACATTAAATGCCTCCAAATGGTATTTAATTAACTTCCCGGGGTGAAGAAACCCATTTTGAGAACTCAGAGTGGGTAAATTGGCCATTTTCATGCACTTTTAACCATTCCATAAATCTTGTGTTTAGGGCCCCTGGGAGCATGAAAATCACTTTAAACATGCTAATTTTAGCTCTAACACTGATGATCCACCTACAAATGTGAACTGACGTTCAAAAATAAAACATTTGAAAACGGACCATTTTCCACATTTCTGAAGCATGACGTAATGGGGGGGTGTTATCTCTTTTGTCGAAAATCTGCCGTTTTTGCTCGAACATTAAATGCCTCCAAATGGTATTTATTTCACTTCCCGAGCCCCTGGAAGCATGAAAATCACTTTAAACATGCTAATTTTAGCTCTAACACTGATGATCCACCTACAAATGTGAACTGATGTTCAAAAATAAAACATTTGAAAACGGACCATTTTCCACATTTCTGAAGCAGGACGTAAAGGGGGGGTGTTATCTCTTTTGTCGAAAATCAGCCGTTTTTGCTCGAACATTAAATGCCTCCAAATGGTATTTATTTCACTTCCCGAGCCCCTGGAAGCATGAAAATCACTTTAAACATGCTAATTTTAGCTCTAACACTGATGATCCACCTACAAATGTGAACTGGCGTTCAAAAATAAAACATTTGAAAACGGACCATTTTCCACATTTCTGAAGCATGACGTAATGGGGGGGTGTTATCTCTTTTGTCGAAAATCAGCCGTTTTTGATCGAACATTAAATGCCTCCAAATGGTATTTAATTAACTTCCCGGGGTGAAGAAACCCTTTTTGAGAACTCAGAGTGGGTAAATTGGCCATTTTCATGCACTTTTAACCATTCCATAAATCTTGTGTTTAGGGCCCCTGGAAGCATGAAAATCACTTTAAACATGCTAATTTTAGCTCTAACACTGATGATCCACCTACAAATGTGAACTGACGTTCAAAAATAAAACATTTGAAAACTGACCATTTTCCACATTTCTGAAGCAGGACGTAATGGGGGGTGTTATCTCTTTTGTCGAAAATCAGCCGTTTTTGCTCGAACATTAAATGCCTCCAAATGGTATTTAATTAACTTCCCGGGGTGAAGAAACCCTTTTTGAGAACTCAGAGTGGGTAAATTGGCCATTTTCATGCACTTTTAACCATTCCATAAATCTTGTGTTTAGGGCCCCTGGAAGCATGAAAATCACTTTAAACATGCTAATTTTAGCTCTAACACTGTTGATCCACCTACAAATGTGAACTGACGTTCAAAAATAAAACATTTGAAAACGGACCATTTTCCACATTTCTGAAGCAGGACGTAATGGGGGGTGTTATCTCTTTTGTCGAAAATCAGCCGTTTTTGCTCGAACATTAAATGCCTCCAAATGGTATTTAATTAACTTCCCGGGGTGAAGAAACCCTTTTTGAGAACTCAGAGTGGGTAAATTGGCCATTTTCATGCACTTTTAACCATTCCATAAATCTTGTGTTTAGGGCCCCTGGAAGCATGAAAATCACTTTAAACATGCTGATTTTAGCTCTAACACTGATGATCCACCTACAAATGTGAACTGACGTTCAAAAATAAAACATTTGAAAACGGACCATTTTCCACATTTCTGAAGCAGGACGTAATGGGGGGGTGTTATCTCTTTTGTCGAAAATCAGCCGTTTTTGCTCGAACATTACATGCCTCCAAATGGTATTTAATTAACTTCCCGGGGTGAAGAAACCCTTTTTGAGAACTCAGAGTGGGTAAATTGGCCATTTTCATGCACTTTTAACCATTCCATAAATCTTGTGTTTAGGGCCCCTGGGAGCATGAAAATCACTCTAAACATGCTAATTTTAGCTCTAACACTGATGATCCACCTACAAATGTGAACTGACGTACAAAAATAAAACATTTGAAAACGGACCATTTTCCACATTTCTGAAGCAGGACGTAATGGGGGGTGTTATCTCTTTTGTCGAAAATCAGCCGTTTTTGCTCGAACATTAAA
Organism: Lissotriton vulgaris; assembly: GCF_964263255.1. Classification (NCBI taxonomy): domain Eukaryota; kingdom Metazoa; phylum Chordata; class Amphibia; order Caudata; family Salamandridae; genus Lissotriton; species Lissotriton vulgaris. The sequence goes on from NW_028240862.1 coordinate 48,787, forward strand.
TGCCTCCAAATGGTATTTATTTCACTTCCCGAGCCCCTGGAAGCATGAAAATCACTTTAAACATGCTAATTTTAGCTCTAACACTGATGATCCACCTACAAATGTGAACTGACGTTCAAAAATAAAACATTTGAAAACGGACCATTTTCCACATTTCTGAAGCAGGACGTAATGGGGGGTGTTATCTCTTTTGTCGAAAATCAGCCGTTTTTGCTCGAACATTAAATGCCTCCAAATGGTATTTAATTAACTTCCAGCGCCCCTGGAAGCATGAAAATCACTTTAAACATGCTAATTTTAGCTCTAACACTGATGATCCACCTACAAATGTGAACTGACGTTCAAAAATAAAACATTTGAAAACGGACCATTTTCCACATTTCTGAAGCAGGACGTAATGGGGGGTGTTATCTCTTTTGTCGAAAATCAGCCATTTTTGCTCGAACATTAAATGCCTCCAAATGGTATTTAATTAACTTCCCGGGGTGAAGAAACCCTTTTTGAGAACTCAGAGTGGGTAAATTGGCCATTTTCATGCACTTTTAACCATTCCATAAATCTTGTGTTTAGGGCCCCTGGGAGCATGAAAATCACTTTAAACATGCTAATTTTAGCTCTAACACTGATGATCCACCTACAAATGTGAACTGACGTTCAAAAATAAAACATTTGAAAACGGACCATTTTCCACATTTCTGAAGCAGGACGTAATGGGGGGGTGTTATCTCTTTTGTCGAAAATCAGCCGTTTTTGCTCGAACATTAAATGCCTCCAAATGGTATTTAATTAACTTCCCGGGGTGAAGAAACCCATTTTGAGAACTCAGAGTGGGTAAATTGGCCATTTTCATGCACTTTTAACCATTCCATAAATCTTGTGTTTAGGGCCCCTGGGAGCATGAAAATCACTTTAAACATGCTAATTTTAGCTCTAACACTGATGATCCACCTACAAATGTGAACTGACGTTCAAAAATAAAACATTTGAAAACGGACCATTTTCCACATTTCTGAAGCAGGACGTAATGGGGGGGTGTTATCTCTTTTGTCGAAAATCAGCCGTTTTTGCTCGAACATTAAATGCCTCCAAATGGTATTTATTTCACTTCCCGAGCCCCTGGAAGCATGAAAATCACTTTAAACATGCTAATTTTAGCTCTAACACTGATGATCCACCTACAAATGTGAACTGACGTTCAAAAATAAAACATTTGAAAACGGACCATTTTCCACATTTCTGAAGCAGGACGTAATGGGGGGGTGTTATCTCTTTTGTCGAAAATCAGCCGTTTTTGCTCGAACATCAAATGCCTCCAAATGGTATTTATTTCACTTCCCGAGCCCCTGGAAGCATGAAAATCACTTTAAACATGCTAATTTTAGCTCTAACACTGATGATCCACCTACAAATGTGAACTGACGTTCAAAAATAAAACATTTGAAAACGGACCATTTTCCACATTTCTGAAGCATGACGTAATGGGGGGGTGTTATCTCTTTTGTCGAAAATCAGCCGTTTTTGCTCGAACATTAAATGCCTCCAAATGGTATTTATTTCACTTCCCGAGCCCCTGGAAGCATGAAAATCACTTTAAACATGCTAATTTTAGCTCTAACACTGATGATCCACCTACAAATGTGAACTGATGTTCAAAAATAAAACATTTGAAAACGGACCATTTTCCACATTTCTGAAGCAGGACGTAATGGGGGGGTGTTATCTCTTTTGTCGAAAATCAGCCGTTTTTGCTCGAACATTAAATGCCTCCAAATGGTATTTATTTCACTTCCCGGGCCCCTGGAAGCATGAAAATCACTTTAAACATGCTAATTTTAGCTCTAACACTGATGATCCACCTACAAATGTGAACTGGCGTTCAAAAATAAAACATTTGAAAATGGACCATTTTCCACATTTCTGAAGCATGACGTAATGGGGGGGTGTTATCTCTTTTGTCGAAAATCAGCCGTTTTTGCTCGAACATTAAATGCCTCCAAATGGTATTTAATTAACTTCCCGGGGTGAAGAAACCCTTTTTGAGAACTCAGAGTGGGTAAATTGGCCATTTTCATGCACTTTTAACCATTCCATAAATCTTGTGTTTAGGGCCCCTGGGAGCATGAAAATCACTTTAAACATGCTAATTTTAGCTCTAACACTGATGATCCACCTACAAATGTGAACTGACGTTCAAAAATAAAACATTTGAAAACGGACCATTTTCCACATTTCTGAAGCATGACGTAATGGGGGGGTGTTATCTCTTTTGTCGAAAATCAGCCGTTTTTGCTCGAACATTAAATGCCTCCAAATGGTATTTATTTCACTTCCCGAGCCCCTGGAAGCATGAAAATCACTTTAAACATGCTAATTTTAGCTCTAACACTGATGATCCACCTACAAATGTGAACTGACGTTCAAAAATAAAACATTTGAAAACGGACCATTTTCCACATTTCTGAAGCAGGACGTAATGGGGGGTGTTATCTCTTTTGTCGAAAATCAGCCGTTTTTGCTCGAACATTAAATGCCTCCAAATGGTATTTAATTAACTTCCAGCGCCCCTGGAAGCATGAAAATCACTTTAAACATGCTAATTTTAGCTCTAACACTGATGATCCACCTACAAATGTGAACTGACGTTCAAAAATAAAACATTTGAAAACGGACCATTTTCCACATTTCTGAAGCATGACGGAATGGGGGGGTGTTATCTCTTTTGTCGAAAATCAGCCGTTTTTGATCGAACATTAAATGCCTCCAAATGGTATTTAATTAACTTCCCGAGCCCCTGGAAGCATGAAAATCACTTTAAACATGCTAATTTTAGCTCTAACACTGATGATCCACCTACAAATGTGAACTGACGTTCACAAATAAAACATTTGAAAACGGACCATTTTCCACATTTCTGAAGCAGGACGTAATGGGGGGGTGTTATCTCTTTTGTCGAAAATCAGCCGTTTTTGCTCGAACATTAAATGCCTCCAAATGGTATTTAATTAACTTCCAGCCCCCCTGGAAGCATAAAAATCACTTTAAACATGCTAATTTTAGCTCTAACACTGATGATCCACCTACAAATGTGAACTGACGTTCAAAAATAAAACATTTGAAAACGGACCATTTTCCACATTTCTGAAGCATGACGTAATGGGGGGGTGTTATCTCTTTTGTCGAAAATCAGCCGTTTTTGCTCGAACATTAAATGCCTCCAAATGGTATTTATTTCACTTCCCGAGCCCCTGGGAGCATGAAAATCACTTTAAACATGCTAATTTTAGCTCTAACACTGATGATCCACCTACAAATGTGAACTGACGTTCAAAAATAAAACATTTGAAAACGGACCATTTTCCACATTTCTGAAGCAGGACGTAAAGGGGGGGTGTTATCTCTTTTGTCGAAAATCAGCCGTTTTTGCTCGAACATTAAATGCCTCCAAATGGTATTTAATTAACTTCCCGGGGTGAAGAAACCCTTTTTGAGAACTCAGAGTGGGTAAATTGGCCATTTTCATGCACTTTTAACCATTCCATAAATCTTGTGTTTAGGGCCCCTGGAAGCATGAAAATCACTTTAAACATGCTAATTTTAGCTCTAACACTGATGATCCACCTACAAATGTGAACTGACGTTCAAAAATAAAACATTTGAAAACGGACCATTTTCCACATTTCTGAAGCAGGACGTAATGGGGGGTGTTATCTCTTTTGTCGAAAATCAGCCATTTTTGCTCGAACATTAAATGCCTCCAAATGGTATTTAATTAACTTCCCGGGGTGAAGAAACCCTTTTTGAGAACTCAGAGTGGGTAAATTGGCCATTTTCATGCACTTTTAACCATTCCATAAATCTTGTGTTTAGGGCCCCTGGGAGCATGAAAATCACTTTAAACATGCTAATTTTAGCTCTAACACTGATGATCCACCTACAAATGTGAACTGACGTTCAAAAATAAAACATTTGAAAACGGACCATTTTCCACATTTCTGAAGCAGGACGTAATGGGGGGGTGTTATCTCTTTTGTCGAAAATCAGCCGTTTTTGCTCGAACATTAAATGCCTCCAAATGGTATTTAATTAACTTCCAGCGCCCCTGGAAGCATGAAAATCACTTTAAACATGCTAATTTTAGCTCTAACACTGATGATCCACCTACAAATGTGAACTGACGTTCAAAAATAAAACATTTGAAAACGGACCATTTTCCACATTTCTGAAGCATGACGTAATGGGGGGGTGTTATCTCTTTTGTCGAAAATCAGCCGTTTTTGCTCGAACATTAAATGCCTCCAAATGGTATTTATTTCACTTCCCGAGCCCCTGGAAGCATGAAAATCACTTTAAACATGCTAATTTTAGCTCTAACACTGATGATCCACCTACAAATGTGAACTGACGTTCAAAAATAAAACATTTGAAAACGGACCATTTTCCACATTTCTGAAGCATGACGTAATGGGGGGGGTGTTATCTCTTTTGTCGAAAATCAGCCGTTTTTGCTCGAACATTAAATGCCTCCAAATGGTATTTAATTAACTTCCCGGGGTGAAGAAACCCATTTTGAGAACTCAGAGTGGGTAAATTGGCCATTTTCATGCACTTTTAACCATTCCATAAATCTTGTGTTTAGGGCCCCTGGGAGCATGAAAATCACTTTAAACATGCTAATTTTAGCTCTAACACTGATGATCCACCTACAAATGTGAACTGACGTTCAAAAATAAAACATTTGAAAACGGACCATTTTCCACATTTCTGAAGCATGACGTAATGGGGGGGTGTTATCTCTTTTGTCGAAAATCTGCCGTTTTTGCTCGAACATTAAATGCCTCCAAATGGTATTTATTTCACTTCCCGAGCCCCTGGAAGCATGAAAATCACTTTAAACATGCTAATTTTAGCTCTAACACTGATGATCCACCTACAAATGTGAACTGATGTTCAAAAATAAAACATTTGAAAACGGACCATTTTCCACATTTCTGAAGCAGGACGTAAAGGGGGGGTGTTATCTCTTTTGTCGAAAATCAGCCGTTTTTGCTCGAACATTAAATGCCTCCAAATGGTATTTATTTCACTTCCCGAGCCCCTGGAAGCATGAAAATCACTTTAAACATGCTAATTTTAGCTCTAACACTGATGATCCACCTACAAATGTGAACTGGCGTTCAAAAATAAAACATTTGAAAACGGACCATTTTCCACATTTCTGAAGCATGACGTAATGGGGGGGTGTTATCTCTTTTGTCGAAAATCAGCCGTTTTTGATCGAACATTAAATGCCTCCAAATGGTATTTAATTAACTTCCCGGGGTGAAGAGACCCTTTTTGAGAACTCAGAGTGGGTAAATTGGCCATTTTCATGCACTTTTAACCATTCCATAAATCTTGTGTTTAGGGCCCCTGGAAGCATGAAAATCACTTTAAACATGCTAATTTTAGCTCTAACACTGATGATCCACCTACAAATGTGAACTGACGTTCAAAAATAAAACATTTGAAAACGGACCATTTTCCACATTTCTGAAGCAGGACGTAATGGGGCGGTGTTATCTCTTTTGTCGAAAATCAGCCGTTTTTGCTCGAACATTAAATGCCTCCAAATGGTATTTAATTAACTTCCCGGGGTGAAGAAACCCTTTTTGAGAACTCAGAGTGGGTAAATTGGCCATTTTCATGCACTTTTAACCATTCCATAAATCTTGTGTTTAGGGCCCCTGGGAGCATGAAAATCACTTTAAACATGCTAATTTTAGCTCTAACACTGATGATCCACCTACAAATGTGAACTGACGTTCAAAAATAAAACATTTGAAAACGGACCATTTTCCACATTTCTGAAGCAGGACGTAATGGGGGGGTGTTATCTCTTTTGTCGAAAATCAGCCGTTTTTGCTCGAACATTAAATGCCTCCAAATGGTATTTAATTAACTTCCAGCGCCCCTGGAAGCATGAAAATCACTTTAAACATGCTAATTTTAGCTCTAACACTGATGATCCACCTACAAATGTGAACTGACGTTCAAAAATAAAACATTTGAAAACGGACCATTTTCCACATTTCTGAAGCATGACGTAATGGGGGGGTGTTATCTCTTTTGTCGAAAATCAGCCGTTTTTGCTCGAACATTAAATGCCTCCAAATGGTATTTATTTCACTTCCCGAGCCCCTGGAAGCATGAAAATCACTTTAAACATGCTAATTTTAGCTCTAACACTGATGATCCACCTACAAATGTGAACTGACGTTCAAAAATAAAACATTTGAAAACGGACCATTTTCCACATTTCTGAAGCATGACGTAATGGGGGGGTGTTATCTCTTTTGTCGAAAATCAGCCGTTTTTGCTCGAACATTAAATGCCTCCAAATGGTATTTAATTAACTTCCCGGGGTGAAGAAACCCATTTTGAGAACTCAGAGTGGGTAAATTGGCCATTTTCATGCACTTTTAACCATTCCATAAATCTTGTGTTTAGGGCCCCTGGGAGCATGAAAATCACTTTAAACATGCTAATTTTAGCTCTAACACTGATGATCCACCTACAAATGTGAACTGACGTTCAAAAATAAAACATTTGAAAACGGACCATTTTCCACATTTCTGAAGCAGGACGTAATGGGGGGGTGTTATCTCTTTTGTCGAAAATCAGCCGTTTTTGCTCGAACATTAAATGCCTCCAAATGGTATTTAATTAACTTCCAGCGCCCCTGGAAGCATGAAAATCACTTTAAACATGCTAATTTTAGCTCTAACACTGATGATCCACCTACAAATGTGAACTGACGTTCAAAAATAAAACATTTGAAAACGGACCATTTTCCACATTTCTGAAGCAGGACGTAATGGGGCGGTGTTATCTCTTTTGTCGAAAATCAGCCGTTTTTGCTCGAACATTAAATGCCTCCAAATGGTATTTAATTAACTTCCCGGGGTGAAGAAACCCTTTTTGAGAACTCAGAGTGGGTAAATTGGCCATTTTCATGCACTTTTAACCATTCCATAAATCTTGTGTTTAGGGCCCCTGGGAGCATGAAAATCACTTTAAACATGCTAATTTTAGCTCTAACACTGATGATCCACCTACAAATGTGAACTGACGTTCAAAAATAAAACATTTGAAAACGGACCATTTTCCACATTTCTGAAGCAGGACGTAATGGGGGGGTGTTATCTCTTTTGTCGAAAATCAGCCGTTTTTGCTCGAACATTAAATGCCTCCAAATGGTATTTAATTAACTTCCAGCACCCCTGGAAGCATGAAAATCACTTTAAACATGCTAATTTTAGCTCTAACACTGATGATCCACCTACAAATGTGAACTGACGTTCAAAAATAAAACATTTGAAAACGGACCATTTTACACATTTCTGAAGCATGACGTAATGGGGGGGTGTTATCTCTTTTGTCGAAAATCAGCCGTTTTTGCTCGAACATTAAATGCCTCCAAATGGTATTTATTTCACTTCCCGAGCCCCTGGAAGCATGAAAATCACTTTAAACATGCTAATTTTAGCTCTAACACTGATGATCCACCTACAAATGTGAACTGACGTTCAAAAATAAAACATTTGAAAACGGACCATTTTCCACATTTCTGAAGCATGACGTAATGGGGGGGTGTTATCTCTTTTGTCGAAAATCAGCCGTTTTTGCTCGAACATTAAATGCCTCCAAATGGTATTTAATTAACTTCCCGGGGTGAAGAAACCCATTTTGAGAACTCAGAGTGGGTAAATTGGCCATTTTCATGCACTTTTAACCATTCCATAAATCTTGTGTTTAGGGCCCCTGGGAGCATGAAAATCACTTTAAACATGCTAATTTTAGCTCTAACACTGATGATCCACCTACAAATGTGAACTGACGTTCAAAAATAAAACATTTGAAAACGGACCATTTTCCACATTTCTGAAGCAGGACGTAATGGGGGGGTGTTATCTCTTTTGTCGAAAATCAGCCGTTTTTGCTCGAACATTAAATGCCTCCAAATGGTATTTAATTAACTTCCAGCGCCCCTGGAAGCATGAAAATCACTTTAAACATGCTAATTTTAGCTCTAACACTGATGATCCACCTACAAATGTGAACTGACGTTCAAAAATAAAACATTTGAAAACGGACCATTTTCCACATTTCTGAAGCATGACGTAATGGGGGGGTGTTATCTCTTTTGTCGAAAATCAGCCGTTTTTGCTCGAACATTAAATGCCTCCAAATGGTATTTATTTCACTTCCCGAGCCCCTGGAAGCATGAAAATCACTTTAAACATGCTAATTTTAGCTCTAACACTGATGATCCACCTACAAATGTGAACTGACGTTCAAAAATAAAACATTTGAAAACGGACCATTTTCCACATTTCTGAAGCATGACGTAATGGGGGGGTGTTATCTCTTTTGTCGAAAATCAGCCGTTTTTGCTCGAACATTAAATGCCTCCAAATGGTATTTAATTAACTTCCCGGGGTGAAGAAACCCATTTTGAGAACTCAGAGTGGGTAAATTGGCCATTTTCATGCACTTTTAACCATTCCATAAATCTTGTGTTTAGGGCCCCTGGGAGCATGAAAATCACTTTAAACATGCTAATTTTAGCTCTAACACTGATGATCCACCTACAAATGTGAACTGACGTTCAAAAATAAAACATTTGAAAACGGACCATTTTCCACATTTCTGAAGCAGGACGTAATGGGGGGGGTGTTATCTCTTTTGTCGAAAATCAGCCGTTTTTGCTCGAACATTAAATGCCTCCAAATGGTATTTATTTCACTTCCCGAGCCCCTGGAAGCATGAAAATCACTTTAAACATGCTAATTTTAGCTCTAACACTGATGATCCACCTACAAATGTGAACTGACGTTCAAAAATAAAACATTTGAAAATGGACCATTTTCCACATTTCTGAAGCAGGACGTAATGGGGGGGTGTTATCTCTTTTGTCGAAAATCAGCCGTTTTTGCTCGAACATCAAATGCCTCCAAATGGTATTTATTTCACTTCCCGAGCCCCTGGAAGCATGAAAATCACTTTAAACATGCTAATTTTAGCTCTAACACTGATGATCCACCTACAAATGTGAACTGACGTTCAAAAATAAAACATTTGAAAACGGACCATTTTCCACATTTCTGAAGCATGACGTAATGGGGGTGTTATCTCTTTTGTTGAAAATCAGCCGTTTTTGCTCGAACATTAAATGCCTCCAAATGGTATTTATTTCACTTCCCGAGCCCATGGAAGCATGAAAATCACTTTAAACATGCTAATTTTAGCTCTAACACTGATGATCCACCTACAAATGTGAACTGATGTTCAAAAATAAAACATTTGAAAACGGACCATTTTCCACATTTCTGAAGCAGGACGTAATGGGGGGGTGTTATCTCTTTTGTCGAAAATCAGCCGTTTTTGCTCGAACATTAAATGCCTCCAAATGGTATTTATTTCACTTCCCGAGCCCCTGGAAGCATGAAAATCACTTTAAACATGCTAATTTTAGCTCTAACACTGATGATCCACCTACAAATGTGAACTGGCGTTCAAAAATAAAACATTTGAAAACGGACCATTTTCCACATTTCTGAAGCATGACGTAATGGGGGGGTGTTATCTCTTTTGTCGAAAATCAGCCGTTTTTGCTCGAACATTAAATGCCTCCAAATGGTATTTATTTCACTTCCCGAGCCCCTGGGAGCATGAAAATCACTTTAAACATGCTAATTTTAGCTCTAACACTGATGATCCACCTACAAATGTGAACTGACGTTCAAAAATAAAACATTTGAAAACGGACCATTTTCCACATTTCTGAAGCAGGACGTAAAGGGGGGGTGTTATCTCTTTTGTCGAAAATCAGCCGTTTTTGCTCGAACATTAAATGCCTCCAAATGGTATTTAATTAACTTCCCGGGGTGAAGAAACCCTTTTTGAGAACTCAGAGTGGGTAAATTGGCCATTTTCATGCACTTTTAACCATTCCATAAATCTTGTGTTTAGGGCCCCTGGAAGCATGAAAATCACTTTAAACATGCTAATTTTAGCTCTAACACTGATGATCCACCTACAAATGTGAACTGACGTTCAAAAATAAAACATTTGAAAACGGACCATTTTCCACATTTCTGAAGCAGGACGTAATGGGGGGTGTTATCTCTTTTGTCGAAAATCAGCCATTTTTGCTCGAACATTAAATGCCTCCAAATGGTATTTAATTAACTTCTCGGGGTGAAGAAACCCTTTTTGAGAACTCAGAGTGGGTAAATTGGCCATTTTCATGCACTTTTAACCATTCCATAAATCTTGTGTTTAGGGCCCCTGGGAGCATGAAAATCACTTTAAACATGCTAATTTTAGCTCTAACACTGATGATCCACCTACAAATGTGAACTGACGTTCAAAAATAAAACATTTGAAAACGGACCATTTTCCACATTTCTGAAGCAGGACGTAATGGGGGGGTGTTATCTCTTTTGTCGAAAATCAGCCGTTTTTGCTCGAACATTAAATGCCTCCAAATGGTATTTAATTAACTTCCAGCGCCCCTGGAAGCATGAAAATCACTTTAAACATGCTAATTTTAGCTCTAACACTGATGATCCACCTACAAATGTGAACTGACGTTCAAAAATAAAACATTTGAAAACGGACCATTTTCCACATTTCTGAAGCATGACGTAATGGGGGGGTGTTATCTCTTTTGTCGAAAATCAGCCGTTTTTGCTCGAACATTAAATGCCTCCAAATGGTATTTATTTCACTTCCCGAGCCCCTGGAAGCATGAAAATCACTTTAAACATGCTAATTTTAGCTCGAACACTGATGATCCACCTACAAATGTGAACTGACGTTCAAAAATAAAACATTTGAAAACGGACCATTTTCCACATTTCTGAAGCATGACGTAATGGGGGGGTGTTATCTCTTTTGTCGAAAATCAGCCGTTTTTGCTCGAACATTAAATGCCTCCAAATGGTATTTAATTAACTTCCCGGGGTGAAGAAACCCATTTTGAGAACTCAGAGTGGGTAAATTGGCCATTTTCATGCACTTTTAACCATTCCATAAATCTTGTGTTTAGGGCCCCTGGGAGCATGAAAATCACTTTAAACATGCTAATTTTAGCTCTAACACTGATGATCCACCTACAAATGTGAACTGACGTTCAAAAATAAAACATTTGAAAACGGACCATTTTCCACATTTCTGAAGCAGGACGTAATGGGGGGGTGTTATCTCTTTTGTCGAAAATCAGCCGTTTTTGCTCGAACATTAAATGCCTCCAAATGGTATTTATTTCACTTCCCGAGCCCCTGGAAGCATGAAAATCAGTTTAAACATGCTAATTTTAGCTCTAACACTGATGATCCACCTACAAATGTGAACTGACGTTCAAAAATAAAACATTTGAAAACGGACCATTTTCCACATTTCTGAAGCAGGACGTAATGGGGGGGTGTTATCTCTTTTGTCGAAAATCAGCCGTTTTTGCTCGAACATCAAATGCCTCCAAATGGTATTTATTTCACTTCCCGAGCCCCTGGAAGCATGAAAATCACTTTAAACATGCTAATTTTAGCTCTAACACTGATGATCCACCTACAAATGTGAACTGACGTTCAAAAATAAAACATTTGAAAACGGACCATTTTCCACATTTCTGAAGCAGGACGTAAAGGGGGGGTGTTATCTCTTTTGTCGAAAATCAGCCGTTTTTGCTCGAACATTAAATGCCTCCAAATGGTATTTAATTAACTTCCCGGGGTGAAGAAACCCTTTTTGAGAACTCAGAGTGGGTAAATTGGCCATTTTCATGCACTTTTAACCATTCCATAAATCTTGTGTTTAGGGCCCCTGGAAGCATGAAAATCACTTTAAACATGCTAATTTTAGCTCTAACACTGATGATCCACCTACAAATGTGAACTGACGTTCAAAAATAAAACATTTGAAAACGGACCATTTTCCACATTTCTGAAGCAGGACGTAATGGGGGGTGTTATCTCTTTTGTCGAAAATCAGCCATTTTTGCTCGAACATTAAATGCCTCCAAATGGTATTTAATTAACTTCCCGGGGTGAAGAAACCCTTTTTGAGAACTCAGAGTGGGTAAATTGGCCATTTTCATGCACTTTTAACCATTCCATAAATCTTGTGTTTAGGGCCCCTGGGAGCATGAAAATCACTTTAAACATGCTAATTTTAGCTCTAACACTGATGATCCACCTACAAATGTGAACTGACGTTCAAAAATAAAACATTTGAAAACGGACCATTTTCCACATTTCTGAAGCAGGACGTAATGGGGGGGTGTTATCTCTTTTGTCGAAAATCAGCCGTTTTTGCTCGAACATTAAATGCCTCCAAATGGTATTTAATTAACTTCCAGCGCCCCTGGAAGCATGAAAATCACTTTAAACATGCTAATTTTAGCTCTAACACTGATGATCCACCTACAAATGTGAACTGACGTTCAAAAATAAAACATTTGAAAACGGACCATTTTCCACATTTCTGAAGCATGACGTAATGGGGGGGTGTTATCTCTTTTGTCGAAAATCAGCCGTTTTTGCTCGAACATTAAATGCCTCCAAATGGTATTTATTTCACTTCCCGAGCCCCTGGAAGCATGAAAATCACTTTAAACATGCTAATTTTAGCTCTAACACTGATGATCCACCTACAAATGTGAACTGACGTTCAAAAATAAAACATTTGAAAACGGACCATTTTCCACATTTCTGAAGCATGACGTAATGGGGGGGTGTTATCTCTTTTGTCGAAAATCAGCCGTTTTTGCTCGAACATTAAATGCCTCCAAATGGTATTTAATTAACTTCCCGGGGTGAAGAAACCCATTTTGAGAACTCAGAGTGGGTAAATTGGCCATTTTCATGCACTTTTAACCATTCCATAAATCTTGTGTTTAGGGCCCCTGGGAGCATGAAAATCACTTTAAACATGCTAATTTTAGCTCTAACACTGATGATCCACCTACAAATGTGAACTGACGTTCAAAAATAAAACATTTGAAAACGGACCATTTTCCACATTTCTGAAGCAGGACGTAATGGGGGGGTGTTATCTCTTTTGTCGAAAATCAGCCGTTTTTGCTCGAACATTAAATGCCTCCAAATGGTATTTATTTCACTTCCCGAGCCCCTGGAAGCATGAAAATCACTTTAAACATGCTAATTTTAGCTCTAACACTGATGATCCACCTACAAATGTGAACTGACGTTCAAAAATAAAACATTTGAAAACGGACCATTTTCCACATTTCTGAAGCAGGACGTAATGGGGGGGTGTTATCTCTTTTGTCGAAAATCAGCCGTTTTTGCTCGAACATCAAATGCCTCCAAATGGTATTTATTTCACTTCCCGAGCCCCTGGAAGCATGAAAATCACTTTAAACATGCTAATTTTAGCTCTAACACTGATGATCCACCTACAAATGTGAACTGACGTTCAAAAATAAAACATTTGAAAACGGACCATTTTCCACATTTCTGAAGCATGACGTAATGGGGGGGTGTTATCTCTTTTGTCGAAAATCAGCCGTTTTTGCTCGAACATTAAATGCCTCCAAATGGTATTTATTTCACTTCCCGAGCCCCTGGAAGCATGAAAATCACTTTAAACATGCTAATTTTAGCTCTAACACTGATGATCCACCTACAAATGTGAACTGATGTTCAAAAATAAAACATTTGAAAACGGACCATTTTCCACATTTCTGAAGCAGGACGTAATGGGGGGGTGTTATCTCTTTTGTCGAAAATCAGCCGTTTTTGCTCGAACATTAAATGCCTCCAAATGGTATTTATTTCACTTCCCGAGCCCCTGGAAGCATGAAAATCACTTTAAACATGCTAATTTTAGCTCTAACACTGATGATCCACCTACAAATGTGAACTGGCGTTCAAAAATAAAACATTTGAAAACGGACCATTTTCCACATTTCTGAAGCATGACGTAATGGGGGGGTGTTATCTCTTTTGTCGAAAATCAGCCGTTTTTGCTCGAACATTAAATGCCTCCAAATGGTATTTATTTCACTTCCCGGGGCGAAGAAACCCTTTTTGAGAACTCAGAGTGGGTAAATTGGCCATTTTCATGCACTTTTAACCATTCCATAAATCTTGTGTTTAGGGCCCCTGGAAGCATGAAAATCACTTTAAACATGCTAATTTTAGCTCTAACACTGATGATCCACGTACAAATGTGAACTGACGTTCAAAAATAAAACATTTGAAAACGGACCATTTTCCACATTTCTGAAGCATGACGTAATGGGGGGGTGTTATCTCTTTTGTCGAAAATCAGCCGTTTTTGCTCGAACATTAAATGCCTCCAAATGGTATTTAATTAACTTCCCGGGGTGAAGAAACCCTTTTTGAGAACTCAGAGTGGGTAAATTGGCCATTTTCATGCACTTTTAACCATTCCATAAATCTTGTGTTTAGGGCCCCTGGAAGCATGAAAATCACTTTAAACATGCTAATTTTAGCTCTAACACTGATGATCCACCTACAAATGTGAACTGACGTTCAAAAATAAAACATTTGAAAACGGACCATTTTCCACATTTCTGAAGCAGGACGTAAAGGGGGGGTGTTATCTCTTTTGTCGAAAATCAGCCGTTTTTGCTCGAACATTAAATGCCTCCAAATGGTATTTAATTAACTTCCCGGGGTGAAGAAACCCTTTTTGAGAACTCAGAGTGGGTAAATTGGCCATTTTCATGCACTTTTAACCATTCCATAAATCTTGTGTTTAGGGCCCCTGGAAGCATGAAAATCACTTTAAACATGCTAATTTTAGCTCTAACACTGATGATCCACCTACAAATGTGAACTGACGTTCAAAAATAAAACATTTGAAAACGGACCATTTTCCACATTTCTGAAGCAGGACGTAATGGGGGGTGTTATCTCTTTTGTCGAAAATCAGCCATTTTTGCTCGAACATTAAATGCCTCCAAATGGTATTTAATTAACTTCCCGAGCCCCTGGAAGCATGAAAATCACTTTAAACATGCTAATTTTAGCTCTAACACTGATGATCCACCTACAAATGTGAACTGACGTTCACAAATAAAACATTTGAAAACGGACCATTTTCCACATTTCTGAAGCAGGACGTAATGGGGGGGTGTTATCTCTTTTGTCGAAAATCAGCCGTTTTTGCTCGAACATTAAATGCCTCCAAATGGTATTTAATTAACTTCCAGCCCCCCTGGAAGCATAAAAATCACTTTAAACATGCTAATTTTAGCTCTAACACTGATGATCCACCTACAAATGTGAACTGACGTTCAAAAATAAAACATTTGAAAACGGACCATTTTCCACATTTCTGAAGCATGACGTAATGGGGGGGTGTTATCTCTTTTGTCGAAAATCAGCCGTTTTTGCTCGAACATTAAATGCCTCCAAATGGTATTTATTTCACTTCCCGAGCCCCTGGGAGCATGAAAATCACTTTAAACATGCTAATTTTAGCTCTAACACTGATGATCCACCTAAAAATGTGAACTGACGTTCAAAAATAAAACATTTGAAAACGGACCATTTTCCACATTTCTGAAGCAGGACGTAAAGGGGGGGTGTTATCTCTTTTGTCGAAAATCAGCCGTTTTTGCTCGAACATTAAATGCCTCCAAATG
This sequence comes from Lissotriton vulgaris, assembly GCF_964263255.1. Classification (NCBI taxonomy): domain Eukaryota; kingdom Metazoa; phylum Chordata; class Amphibia; order Caudata; family Salamandridae; genus Lissotriton; species Lissotriton vulgaris. The sequence goes on from NW_028240862.1 coordinate 64,466, forward strand.
GTATTTAATTAACTTCCCGGGGTGAAGAAACCCTTTTTGAGAACTCAGAGTGGGTAAATTGGCCATTTTCATGCACTTTTAACCATTCCATAAATCTTGTGTTTAGGGCCCCTGGAAGCATGAAAATCACTTTAAACATGCTAATTTTAGCTCTAACACTGATGATCCACCTACAAATGTGAACTGACGTTCAAAAATAAAACATTTGAAAACGGACCATTTTCCACATTTCTGAAGCAGGACGTAATGGGGGGTGTTATCTCTTTTGTCGAAAATCAGCCATTTTTGCTCGAACATTAAATGCCTCCAAATGGTATTTAATTAACTTCCCGGGGTGAAGAAACCCTTTTTGAGAACTCAGAGTGGGTAAATTGGCCATTTTCATGCACTTTTAACCATTCCATAAATCTTGTGTTTAGGGCCCCTGGGAGCATGAAAATCACTTTAAACATGCTAATTTTAGCTCTAACACTGATGATCCACCTACAAATGTGAACTGACGTTCAAAAATAAAACATTTGAAAACGGACCATTTTCCACATTTCTGAAGCAGGACGTAATGGGGGGGTGTTATCTCTTTTGTCGAAAATCAGCCGTTTTTGCTCGAACATTAAATGCCTCCAAATGGTATTTAATTAACTTCCAGCGCCCCTGGAAGCATGAAAATCACTTTAAACATGCTAATTTTAGCTCTAACACTGATGATCCACCTACAAATGTGAACTGACGTTCAAAAATAAAACATTTCAAAACGGACCATTTTCCACATTTCTGAAGCATGACGTAATGGGGGGGTGTTATCTCTTTTGTCGAAAATCAGCCGTTTTTGCTCGAACATTAAATGCCTCCAAATGGTATTTATTTCACTTCCCGAGCCCCTGGAAGCATGAAAATCACTTTAAACATGCTAATTTTAGCTCTAACACTGATGATCCACCTACAAATGTGAACTGACGTTCAAAAATAAAACATTTGAAAACGGACCATTTTCCACATTTCTGAAGCATGACGTAATGGGGGGGTGTTATCTCTTTTGTCGAAAATCAGCCGTTTTTGCTCGAACATTAAATGCCTCCAAATGGTATTTAATTAACTTCCCGGGGTGAAGAAACCCATTTTGAGAACTCAGAGTGGGTAAATTGGCCATTTTCATGCACTTTTAACCATTCCATAAATCTTGTGTTTAGGGCCCCTGGGAGCATGAAAATCACTTTAAACATGCTAATTTTAGCTCTAACACTGATGATCCACCTACAAATGTGAACTGACGTTCAAAAATAAAACATTTGAAAACGGACCATTTTCCACATTTCTGAAGCATGACGTAATGGGGGGGTGTTATCTCTTTTGTCGAAAATCTGCCGTTTTTGCTCGAACATTAAATGCCTCCAAATGGTATTTATTTCACTTCCCGAGCCCCTGGAAGCATGAAAATCACTTTAAACATGCTAATTTTAGCTCTAACACTGATGATCCACCTACAAATGTGAACTGATGTTCAAAAATAAAACATTTGAAAACGGACCATTTTCCACATTTCTGAAGCAGGACGTAAAGGGGGGGTGTTATCTCTTTTGTCGAAAATCAGCCGTTTTTGCTCGAACATTAAATGCCTCCAAATGGTATTTATTTCACTTCCCGAGCCCCTGGAAGCATGAAAATCACTTTAAACATGCTAATTTTAGCTCTAACACTGATGATCCACCTACAAATGTGAACTGGCGTTCAAAAATAAAACATTTGAAAACGGACCATTTTCCACATTTCTGAAGCATGACGTAATGGGGGGGTGTTATCTCTTTTGTCGAAAATCAGCCGTTTTTGATCGAACATTAAATGCCTCCAAATGGTATTTAATTAACTTCCCGGGGTGAAGAGACCCTTTTTGAGAACTCAGAGTGGGTAAATTGGCCATTTTCATGCACTTTTAACCATTCCATAAATCTTGTGTTTAGGGCCCCTGGAAGCATGAAAATCACTTTAAACATGCTAATTTTAGCTCTAACACTGATGATCCACCTACAAATGTGAACTGACGTTCAAAAATAAAACATTTGAAAACGGACCATTTTCCACATTTCTGAAGCAGGACGTAATGGGGCGGTGTTATCTCTTTTGTCGAAAATCAGCCGTTTTTGCTCGAACATTAAATGCCTCCAAATGGTATTTAATTAACTTCCCGGGGTGAAGAAACCCTTTTTGAGAACTCAGAGTGGGTAAATTGGCCATTTTCATGCACTTTTAACCATTCCATAAATCTTGTGTTTAGGGCCCCTGGGAGCATGAAAATCACTTTAAACATGCTAATTTTAGCTCTAACACTGATGATCCACCTACAAATGTGAACTGACGTTCAAAAATAAAACATTTGAAAACGGACCATTTTCCACATTTCTGAAGCAGGACGTAATGGGGGGGTGTTATCTCTTTTGTCGAAAATCAGCCGTTTTTGCTCGAACATTAAATGCCTCCAAATGGTATTTAATTAACTTCCAGCGCCCCTGGAAGCATGAAAATCACTTTAAACATGCTAATTTTAGCTCTAACACTGATGATCCACCTACAAATGTGAACTGACGTTCAAAAATAAAACATTTGAAAACGGACCATTTTCCACATTTCTGAAGCATGACGTAATGGGGGGGTGTTATCTCTTTTGTCGAAAATCAGCCGTTTTTGCTCGAACATTAAATGCCTCCAAATGGTATTTATTTCACTTCCCGAGCCCCTGGAAGCATGAAAATCACTTTAAACATGCTAATTTTAGCTCTAACACTGATGATCCACCTACAAATGTGAACTGACGTTCAAAAATAAAACATTTGAAAACGGACCATTTTCCACATTTCTGAAGCATGACGTAATGGGGGGGTGTTATCTCTTTTGTCGAAAATCAGCCGTTTTTGCTCGAACATTAAATGCCTCCAAATGGTATTTAATTAACTTCCCGGGGTGAAGAAACCCATTTTGAGAACTCAGAGTGGGTAAATTGGCCATTTTCATGCACTTTTAACCATTCCATAAATCTTGTGTTTAGGGCCCCTGGGAGCATGAAAATCACTTTAAACATGCTAATTTTAGCTCTAACACTGATGATCCACCTACAAATGTGAACTGACGTTCAAAAATAAAACATTTGAAAACGGACCATTTTCCACATTTCTGAAGCAGGACGTAATGGGGGGGTGTTATCTCTTTTGTCGAAAATCAGCCGTTTTTGCTCGAACATTAAATGCCTCCAAATGGTATTTAATTAACTTCCAGCGCCCCTGGAAGCATGAAAATCACTTTAAACATGCTAATTTTAGCTCTAACACTGATGATCCACCTACAAATGTGAACTGACGTTCAAAAATAAAACATTTGAAAACGGACCATTTTCCACATTTCTGAAGCAGGACGTAATGGGGCGGTGTTATCTCTTTTGTCGAAAATCAGCCGTTTTTGCTCGAACATTAAATGCCTCCAAATGGTATTTAATTAACTTCCCGGGGTGAAGAAACCCTTTTTGAGAACTCAGAGTGGGTAAATTGGCCATTTTCATGCACTTTTAACCATTCCATAAATCTTGTGTTTAGGGCCCCTGGGAGCATGAAAATCACTTTAAACATGCTAATTTTAGCTCTAACACTGATGATCCACCTACAAATGTGAACTGACGTTCAAAAATAAAACATTTGAAAACGGACCATTTTCCACATTTCTGAAGCAGGACGTAATGGGGGGGTGTTATCTCTTTTGTCGAAAATCAGCCGTTTTTGCTCGAACATTAAATGCCTCCAAATGGTATTTAATTAACTTCCAGCACCCCTGGAAGCATGAAAATCACTTTAAACATGCTAATTTTAGCTCTAACACTGATGATCCACCTACAAATGTGAACTGACGTTCAAAAATAAAACATTTGAAAACGGACCATTTTACACATTTCTGAAGCATGACGTAATGGGGGGGTGTTATCTCTTTTGTCGAAAATCAGCCGTTTTTGCTCGAACATTAAATGCCTCCAAATGGTATTTATTTCACTTCCCGAGCCCCTGGAAGCATGAAAATCACTTTAAACATGCTAATTTTAGCTCTAACACTGATGATCCACCTACAAATGTGAACTGACGTTCAAAAATAAAACATTTGAAAACGGACCATTTTCCACATTTCTGAAGCATGACGTAATGGGGGGGTGTTATCTCTTTTGTCGAAAATCAGCCGTTTTTGCTCGAACATTAAATGCCTCCAAATGGTATTTAATTAACTTCCCGGGGTGAAGAAACCCATTTTGAGAACTCAGAGTGGGTAAATTGGCCATTTTCATGCACTTTTAACCATTCCATAAATCTTGTGTTTAGGGCCCCTGGGAGCATGAAAATCACTTTAAACATGCTAATTTTAGCTCTAACACTGATGATCCACCTACAAATGTGAACTGACGTTCAAAAATAAAACATTTGAAAACGGACCATTTTCCACATTTCTGAAGCAGGACGTAATGGGGGGGTGTTATCTCTTTTGTCGAAAATCAGCCGTTTTTGCTCGAACATTAAATGCCTCCAAATGGTATTTAATTAACTTCCAGCGCCCCTGGAAGCATGAAAATCACTTTAAACATGCTAATTTTAGCTCTAACACTGATGATCCACCTACAAATGTGAACTGACGTTCAAAAATAAAACGTTTGAAAACGGACCATTTTCCACATTTCTGAAGCATGACGTAATGGGGGGGTGTTATCTCTTTTGTCGAAAATCAGCCGTTTTTGCTCGAACATTAAATGCCTCCAAATGGTATTTATTTCACTTCCCGAGCCCCTGGAAGCATGAAAATCACTTTAAACATGCTAATTTTAGCTCTAACACTGATGATCCACCTACAAATGTGAACTGACGTTCAAAAATAAAACATTTGAAAACGGACCATTTTCCACATTTCTGAAGCATGACGTAATGGGGGGGTGTTATCTCTTTTGTCGAAAATCAGCCGTTTTTGCTCGAACATTAAATGCCTCCAAATGGTATTTAATTAACTTCCCGGGGTGAAGAAACCCATTTTGAGAACTCAGAGTGGGTAAATTGGCCATTTTCATGCACTTTTAACCATTCCATAAATCTTGTGTTTAGGGCCCCTGGGAGCATGAAAATCACTTTAAACATGCTAATTTTAGCTCTAACACTGATGATCCACCTACAAATGTGAACTGACGTTCAAAAATAAAACATTTGAAAACGGACCATTTTCCACATTTCTGAAGCAGGACGTAATGGGGGGGGTGTTATCTCTTTTGTCGAAAATCAGCCGTTTTTGCTCGAACATTAAATGCCTCCAAATGGTATTTATTTCACTTCCCGAGCCCCTGGAAGCATGAAAATCACTTTAAACATGCTAATTTTAGCTCTAACACTGATGATCCACCTACAAATGTGAACTGACGTTCAAAAATAAAACATTTGAAAATGGACCATTTTCCACATTTCTGAAGCAGGACGTAATGGGGGGGTGTTATCTCTTTTGTCGAAAATCAGCCGTTTTTGCTCGAACATCAAATGCCTCCAAATGGTATTTATTTCACTTCCCGAGCCCCTGGAAGCATGAAAATCACTTTAAACATGCTAATTTTAGCTCTAACACTGATGATCCACCTACAAATGTGAACTGACGTTCAAAAATAAAACATTTGAAAACGGACCATTTTCCACATTTCTGAAGCATGACGTAATGGGGGGTGTTATCTCTTTTGTTGAAAATCAGCCGTTTTTGCTCGAACATTAAATGCCTCCAAATGGTATTTATTTCACTTCCCGAGCCCATGGAAGCATGAAAATCACTTTAAACATGCTAATTTTAGCTCTAACACTGATGATCCACCTACAAATGTGAACTGATGTTCAAAAATAAAACATTTGAAAACGGACCATTTTCCACATTTCTGAAGCAGGACGTAATGGGGGGGTGTTATCTCTTTTGTCGAAAATCAGCCGTTTTTGCTCGAACATTAAATGCCTCCAAATGGTATTTATTTCACTTCCCGAGCCCCTGGAAGCATGAAAATCACTTTAAACATGCTAATTTTAGCTCTAACACTGATGATCCACCTACAAATGTGAACTGGCGTTCAAAAATAAAACATTTGAAAACGGACCATTTTCCACATTTCTGAAGCATGACGTAATGGGGGGGTGTTATCTCTTTTGTCGAAAATCAGCCGTTTTTGCTCGAACATTAAATGCCTCCAAATGGTATTTATTTCACTTCCCGAGCCCCTGGGAGCATGAAAATCACTTTAAACATGCTAATTTTAGCTCTAACACTGATGATCCACCTACAAATGTGAACTGACGTTCAAAAATAAAACATTTGAAAACGGACCATTTTCCACATTTCTGAAGCAGGACGTAAAGGGGGGGTGTTATCTCTTTTGTCGAAAATCAGCCGTTTTTGCTCGAACATTAAATGCCTCCAAATGGTATTTAATTAACTTCCCGGGGTGAAGAAACCCTTTTTGAGAACTCAGAGTGGGTAAATTGGCCATTTTCATGCACTTTTAACCATTCCATAAATCTTGTGTTTAGGGCCCCTGGAAGCATGAAAATCACTTTAAACATGCTAATTTTAGCTCTAACACTGATGATCCACCTACAAATGTGAACTGACGTTCAAAAATAAAACATTTGAAAACGGACCATTTTCCACATTTCTGAAGCAGGACGTAATGGGGGGTGTTATCTCTTTTGTCGAAAATCAGCCATTTTTGCTCGAACATTAAATGCCTCCAAATGGTATTTAATTAACTTCTCGGGGTGAAGAAACCCTTTTTGAGAACTCAGAGTGGGTAAATTGGCCATTTTCATGCACTTTTAACCATTCCATAAATCTTGTGTTTAGGGCCCCTGGGAGCATGAAAATCACTTTAAACATGCTAATTTTAGCTCTAACACTGATGATCCACCTACAAATGTGAACTGACGTTCAAAAATAAAACATTTGAAAACGGACCATTTTCCACATTTCTGAAGCAGGACGTAATGGGGGGGTGTTATCTCTTTTGTCGAAAATCAGCCGTTTTTGCTCGAACATTAAATGCCTCCAAATGGTATTTAATTAACTTCCAGCGCCCCTGGAAGCATGAAAATCACTTTAAACATGCTAATTTTAGCTCTAACACTGATGATCCACCTACAAATGTGAACTGACGTTCAAAAATAAAACATTTGAAAACGGACCATTTTCCACATTTCTGAAGCATGACGTAATGGGGGGGTGTTATCTCTTTTGTCGAAAATCAGCCGTTTTTGCTCGAACATTAAATGCCTCCAAATGGTATTTATTTCACTTCCCGAGCCCCTGGAAGCATGAAAATCACTTTAAACATGCTAATTTTAGCTCGAACACTGATGATCCACCTACAAATGTGAACTGACGTTCAAAAATAAAACATTTGAAAACGGACCATTTTCCACATTTCTGAAGCATGACGTAATGGGGGGGTGTTATCTCTTTTGTCGAAAATCAGCCGTTTTTGCTCGAACATTAAATGCCTCCAAATGGTATTTAATTAACTTCCCGGGGTGAAGAAACCCATTTTGAGAACTCAGAGTGGGTAAATTGGCCATTTTCATGCACTTTTAACCATTCCATAAATCTTGTGTTTAGGGCCCCTGGGAGCATGAAAATCACTTTAAACATGCTAATTTTAGCTCTAACACTGATGATCCACCTACAAATGTGAACTGACGTTCAAAAATAAAACATTTGAAAACGGACCATTTTCCACATTTCTGAAGCAGGACGTAATGGGGGGGTGTTATCTCTTTTGTCGAAAATCAGCCGTTTTTGCTCGAACATTAAATGCCTCCAAATGGTATTTATTTCACTTCCCGAGCCCCTGGAAGCATGAAAATCAGTTTAAACATGCTAATTTTAGCTCTAACACTGATGATCCACCTACAAATGTGAACTGACGTTCAAAAATAAAACATTTGAAAACGGACCATTTTCCACATTTCTGAAGCAGGACGTAATGGGGGGGTGTTATCTCTTTTGTCGAAAATCAGCCGTTTTTGCTCGAACATCAAATGCCTCCAAATGGTATTTATTTCACTTCCCGAGCCCCTGGAAGCATGAAAATCACTTTAAACATGCTAATTTTAGCTCTAACACTGATGATCCACCTACAAATGTGAACTGACGTTCAAAAATAAAACATTTGAAAACGGACCATTTTCCACATTTCTGAAGCAGGACGTAAAGGGGGGGTGTTATCTCTTTTGTCGAAAATCAGCCGTTTTTGCTCGAACATTAAATGCCTCCAAATGGTATTTAATTAACTTCCCGGGGTGAAGAAACCCTTTTTGAGAACTCAGAGTGGGTAAATTGGCCATTTTCATGCACTTTTAACCATTCCATAAATCTTGTGTTTAGGGCCCCTGGAAGCATGAAAATCACTTTAAACATGCTAATTTTAGCTCTAACACTGATGATCCACCTACAAATGTGAACTGACGTTCAAAAATAAAACATTTGAAAACGGACCATTTTCCACATTTCTGAAGCAGGACGTAATGGGGGGTGTTATCTCTTTTGTCGAAAATCAGCCATTTTTGCTCGAACATTAAATGCCTCCAAATGGTATTTAATTAACTTCCCGGGGTGAAGAAACCCTTTTTGAGAACTCAGAGTGGGTAAATTGGCCATTTTCATGCACTTTTAACCATTCCATAAATCTTGTGTTTAGGGCCCCTGGGAGCATGAAAATCACTTTAAACATGCTAATTTTAGCTCTAACACTGATGATCCACCTACAAATGTGAACTGACGTTCAAAAATAAAACATTTGAAAACGGACCATTTTCCACATTTCTGAAGCAGGACGTAATGGGGGGGTGTTATCTCTTTTGTCGAAAATCAGCCGTTTTTGCTCGAACATTAAATGCCTCCAAATGGTATTTAATTAACTTCCAGCGCCCCTGGAAGCATGAAAATCACTTTAAACATGCTAATTTTAGCTCTAACACTGATGATCCACCTACAAATGTGAACTGACGTTCAAAAATAAAACATTTGAAAACGGACCATTTTCCACATTTCTGAAGCATGACGTAATGGGGGGGTGTTATCTCTTTTGTCGAAAATCAGCCGTTTTTGCTCGAACATTAAATGCCTCCAAATGGTATTTATTTCACTTCCCGAGCCCCTGGAAGCATGAAAATCACTTTAAACATGCTAATTTTAGCTCTAACACTGATGATCCACCTACAAATGTGAACTGACGTTCAAAAATAAAACATTTGAAAACGGACCATTTTCCACATTTCTGAAGCATGACGTAATGGGGGGGTGTTATCTCTTTTGTCGAAAATCAGCCGTTTTTGCTCGAACATTAAATGCCTCCAAATGGTATTTAATTAACTTCCCGGGGTGAAGAAACCCATTTTGAGAACTCAGAGTGGGTAAATTGGCCATTTTCATGCACTTTTAACCATTCCATAAATCTTGTGTTTAGGGCCCCTGGGAGCATGAAAATCACTTTAAACATGCTAATTTTAGCTCTAACACTGATGATCCACCTACAAATGTGAACTGACGTTCAAAAATAAAACATTTGAAAACGGACCATTTTCCACATTTCTGAAGCAGGACGTAATGGGGGGGTGTTATCTCTTTTGTCGAAAATCAGCCGTTTTTGCTCGAACATTAAATGCCTCCAAATGGTATTTATTTCACTTCCCGAGCCCCTGGAAGCATGAAAATCACTTTAAACATGCTAATTTTAGCTCTAACACTGATGATCCACCTACAAATGTGAACTGACGTTCAAAAATAAAACATTTGAAAACGGACCATTTTCCACATTTCTGAAGCAGGACGTAATGGGGGGGTGTTATCTCTTTTGTCGAAAATCAGCCGTTTTTGCTCGAACATCAAATGCCTCCAAATGGTATTTATTTCACTTCCCGAGCCCCTGGAAGCATGAAAATCACTTTAAACATGCTAATTTTAGCTCTAACACTGATGATCCACCTACAAATGTGAACTGACGTTCAAAAATAAAACATTTGAAAACGGACCATTTTCCACATTTCTGAAGCATGACGTAATGGGGGGGGTGTTATCTCTTTTGTCGAAAATCAGCCGTTTTTGCTCGAACATTAAATGCCTCCAAATGGTATTTATTTCACTTCCCGAGCCCCTGGAAGCATGAAAATCACTTTAAACATGCTAATTTTAGCTCTAACACTGATGATCCACCTACAAATGTGAACTGATGTTCAAAAATAAAACATTTGAAAACGGACCATTTTCCACATTTCTGAAGCAGGACGTAATGGGGGGGTGTTATCTCTTTTGTCGAAAATCAGCCGTTTTTGCTCGAACATTAAATGCCTCCAAATGGTATTTATTTCACTTCCCGAGCCCCTGGAAGCATGAAAATCACTTTAAACATGCTAATTTTAGCTCTAACACTGATGATCCACCTACAAATGTGAACTGGCGTTCAAAAATAAAACATTTGAAAACGGACCATTTTCCACATTTCTGAAGCATGACGTAATGGGGGGGTGTTATCTCTTTTGTCGAAAATCAGCCGTTTTTGCTCGAACATTAAATGCCTCCAAATGGTATTTATTTCACTTCCCGGGGTGAAGAAACCCTTTTTGAGAACTCAGAGTGGGTAAATTGGCCATTTTCATGCACTTTTAACCATTCCATAAATCTTGTGTTTAGGGCCCCTGGAAGCATGAAAATCACTTTAAACATGCTAATTTTAGCTCTAACACTGATGATCCACGTACAAATGTGAACTGACGTTCAAAAATAAAACATTTGAAAACGGACCATTTTCCACATTTCTGAAGCATGACGTAATGGGGGGGTGTTATCTCTTTTGTCGAAAATCAGCCGTTTTTGCTCGAACATTAAATGCCTCCAAATGGTATTTAATTAACTTCCCGGGGTGAAGAAACCCTTTTTGAGAACTCAGAGTGGGTAAATTGGCCATTTTCATGCACTTTTAACCATTCCATAAATCTTGTGTTTAGGGCCCCTGGGAGCATGAAAATCACTTTAAACATGCTAATTTTAGCTCTAACACTGATGATCCACCTACAAATGTGAACTGACGTTCAAAAATAAAACATTTGAAAACGGACCATTTTCCACATTTCTGAAGCATGACGTAATGGGGGGGTGTTATCTCTTTTGTCGAAAATCAGCCGTTTTTGCTCGAACATTAAATGCCTCCAAATGGTATTTATTTCACTTCCCGAGCCCCTGGAAGCATGAAAATCACTTTAAACATGCTAATTTTAGCTCTAACACTGATGATCCACCTACAAATGTGAACTGACGTTCAAAAATAAAACATTTGAAAACGGACCATTTTCCACATTTCTGAAGCAGGACGTAATGGGGGGGTGTTATCTCTTTTGTCGAAAATCAGCCGTTTTTGCTCGAACATTAAATGCCTCCAAATGGTATTTAATTAACTTCCAGCGCCCCTGGAAGCATGAAAATCACTTTAAACATGCTAATTTTAGCTCTAACACTGATGATCCACCTACAAATGTGAACTGACGTTCAAAAATAAAACATTTGAAAACGGACCATTTTCCACATTTCTGAAGCATGACGTAATGGGGGGGTGTTATCTCTTTTGTCGAAAATCAGCCGTTTTTGCTCGAACATTAAATGCCTCCAAATGGTATTTATTTCACTTCCCGAGCCCCTGGAAGCATGAAAATCACTTTAAACATGCTAATTTTAGCTCTAACACTGATGATCCACCTACAAATGTGAACTGACGTTCAAAAATAAAACATTTGAAAACGGACCATTTTCCACATTTCTGAAGCATGACGTAATGGGGGGGTGTTATCTCTTTTGTCGAAAATCAGCCGTTTTTGCTCGAACATTAAATGCCTCCAAATGGTATTTAATTAACTTCCCGGGGTGAAGAAACCCATTTTGAGAACTCAGAGTGGGTAAATTGGCCATTTTCATGCACTTTTAACCATTCCATAAATCTTGTGTTTAGGGCCCCTGGGAGCATGAAAATCACTTTAAACATGCTAATTTTAGCTCTAACACTGATGATCCACCTACAAATGTGAACTGACGTTCAAAAATAAAACATTTGAAAACGGACCATTTTCCACATTTCTGAAGCAGGACGTAATGGGGGGGTGTTATCTCTTTTGTCGAAAATCAGCCGTTTTTGCTCGAACATTAAATGCCTCCAAATGGTATTTATTTCACTTCCCGAGCCCCTGGAAGCATGAAAATCACTTTAAACATGCTAATTTTAGCTCTAACACTGATGATCCACCTACAAATGTGAACTGACGTTCAAAAATAAAACATTTGAAAACGGACCATTTTCCACATTTCTGAAGCAGGACGTAATGGGGGGGTGTTATCTCTTTTGTCGAAAATCAGCCGTTTTTGCTCGAACATCAAATGCCTCCAAATGGTATTTATTTCACTTCCCGAGCCCCTGGAAGCATGAAAATCACTTTAAACATGCTAATTTTAGCTCTAACACTGATGATCCACCTACAAATGTGAACTGACGTTCAAAAATAAAACATTTGAAAACGGACCATTTTCCACATTTCTGAAGCATGACGTAATGGGGGGGTGTTATCTCTTTTGTCGAAAATCAGCCGTTTTTGCTCGAACATTAAATGCCTCCAAATGGTATTTATTTCACTTCCCGAGCCCATGGAAGCATGAAAATCACTTTAAACATGCTAATTTTAGCTCTAACACTGATGATCCACCTACAAATGTGAACTGATGTTCAAAAATAAAACATTTGAAAACGGACCATTTTCCACATTTCTGAAGCAGGACGTAATGGGGGGGTGTTATCTCTTTTGTCGAAAATCAGCCGTTTTTGCTCGAACATTAAATGCCTCCAAATGGTATTTATTTCACTTCCCGAGCCCCTGGAAGCATGAAAATCACTTTAAACATGCTAATTTTAGCTCTAACACTGATGATCCACCTACAAATGTGAACTGGCGTTCAAAAATAAAACATTTGAAAACGGACCATTTTCCACATTTCTGAAGCATGACGTAATGGGGGGGTGTTATCTCTTTTGTCGAAAATCAGCCGTTTTTGCTCGAACATTAAATGCCTCCAAATCGTATTTAATTAACTTCCCGGGGTGAAGAAACCCTTTTTGAGAACTCAGAGTGGGTAAATTGGCCATTTTCATGCACTTTTAACCATTCCATAAATCTTGTGTTTAGGGCCCCTGGAAGCATGAAAATCACTTTAAACATGCTAATTTTAGCTCTAACACTGATGATCCACCTACAAATGTGAACTGACGTTCAAAAATAAAACATTTGAAAACGGACCATTTTCCACATTTCTGAAGCAGGACGTAATGGGGGGTGTTATCTCTTTTGTCGAAAATCAGCCATTTTTGCTCGAACATTAAATGCCTCCAAATGGTATTTAATTAACTTCCCGGGGTGAAGAAACCCTTTTTGAGAACTCAGAGTGGGTAAATTGGCCATTTTCATGCACTTTTAACCATTCCATAAATCTTGTGTTTAGGGCCCCTGGGAGCATGAAAATCACTTTAAACATGCTAATTTTAGCTCTAACACTGATGATCCACCTACAAATGTGAACTGACGTTCAAAAATAAAACATTTGAAAACGGACCATTTTCCACATTTCTGAAGCAGGACGTAATGGGGGGGTGTTATCTCTTTTGTCGAAAATCAGCCGTTTTTGCTCGAACATTAAATGCCTCCAAATGGTATTTAATTAACTTCCAGCGCCCCTGGAAGCATGAAAATCACTTTAAACATGCTAATTTTAGCTCTAACACTGATGATCCACCTACAAATGTGAACTGACGTTCAAAAATAAAACATTTGAAAACGGACCATTTTCCACATTTCTGAAGCATGACGTAATGGGGGGGTGTTATCTCTTTTGTCGAAAATCAGCCGTTTTTGCTCGAACATTAAATGCCTCCAAATGGTATTTAATTAACTTCCCGGGGTGAAGAAACCCTTTTTGAGAACTCAGAGTGGGTAAATTGGCCATTTTCATGCACTTTTAACCATTCCATAAATCTTGTGTTTAGGGCCCCTGGGAGCATGAAAATCACTTTAAACATGCTAATTTTAGCTCTAACACTGATGATCCACCTACAAATGTGAACTGACGTTCAAAAATAAAACATTTGAAAACGGACCATTTTCCACATTTCTGAAGCATGACGTAATGGGGGGGTGTTATCTCTTTTGTCGAAAATCAGCCGTTTTTGCTCGAACATTAAATGCCTCCAAATGGTATTTATTTCACTTCCCGAGCCCCTGGAAGCATGAAAATCACTTTAAACATGCTAATTTTAGCTCTAACACTGATGATCCACCTACAAATGTGAACTGACGTTCAAAAATAAAACATTTGAAAACGGACCATTTTCCACATTTCTGAAGCAGGACGTAATGGGGGGGTGTTATCTATTTTGTCGAAAATCAGCCGTTTTTGCTCGAACATCAAATGCCTCCAAATGGTATTTATTTCACTTCCCGAGCCCCTGGAAGCATGAAAATCACTTTAAACATGCTAATTTTAGCTCTAACACTGATGATCCACCTACAAATGTGAACTGACGTTCAAAAATAAAACATTTGAAAACGGACCATTTTCCACATTTCTGAAGCATGACGTAATGGGGGGGTGTTATCTCTTTTGTCGAAAATCAGCCGTTTTTGCTCGAACATTAAATGCCTCCAAATGGTATTTATTTCACTTCCCGAGCCCCTGGAAGCATGAAAATCACTTTAAACATGCTAATTTTAGCTCTAACACTGATGATCCACCTACAAATGTGAACTGATGTTCAAAAATAAAACATTTTAAAACGGACCATTTTCCACATTTCTGAAGCAGGAAGTAATGGGGGGGTGTTATCTCTTTTGTCGAAAATCAGCCGTTTTTGCTCGAACATTAAATGCCTCCAAATGGTATTTATTTCACTTCCCGAGCCCCTGGAAGCATGAAAATCACTTTAAACATGCTAATTTTAGCTCTAACACTGATGATCCACCTACAAATGTGAACTGGCGTTCAAAAATAAAACATTTGAAAACGGACCATTTTCCACATTTCTGAAGCATGACGTAATGGGGGGGTGTTATCTCTTTTGTCGAAAATCAGCCGTTTTTGCTCGAACATTAAATGCCTCCAAATGGTATTTATTTCACTTCCCGGGGTGAAGAAACCCTTTTTGAGAACTCAGAGTGGGTAAATTGGCCATTTTCATGCACTTTTAACCATTCCATAAATCTTGTGTTTAGGGCCCCTGGAAGCATGAAAATCACTTTAAACATGCTAATTTTAGCTCTAACACTGATGATCCACCTACAAATGTGAACTGACGTTCAAAAATAAAACATTTGAAAACGGACCATTTTCCACATTTCTGAAGCATGACGTAATGGGGGGGTGTTATCTCTTTTGTCGAAAATCAGCCGTTTTTGCTCGAACCTTAAATGCCTCCAAATGGTATTTAATTAACTTCCCGGGGTGAAGAAACCCTTTTTGAGAACTCAGAGTGGGTAAATTGGCCATTTTCATGCACTTTTAACCATTCCATAAATCTTGTGTTTAGGGCCCCTGGGAGCATGAAAATCACTTTAAACATGCTAATTTTAGCTCTAACACTGATGATCCACCTACAAATGTGAACTGACGTTCAAAAATAAAACATTTGAAAACGGACCATTTTCCACATTTCTGAAGCATGACGTAATGGGGGGGTGTTATCTCTTTTGTCGAAAATCAGCCGTTTTTGCTCGAACATTAAATGCCTCCAAATGGTATTTATTTCACTTCCCGAGCCCCTGGAAGCATGAAAATCACTTTAAACATGCTAATTTTAGCTCTAACACTGATGATCCACCTACAAATGTGAACTGACGTTCAAAAATAAAACATTTGAAAACGGACCATTTTCCACATTTCTGAAGCAGGACGTAATGGGGGGGTGTTATCTCTTTTGTCGAAAATCAGCCGTTTTTGCTCGAACATTAAATGCCTCCAAATGGTATTTAATTAACTTCCAGCGCCCCTGGAAGCATGAAAATCACTTTAAACATGCTAATTTTAGCTCTAACACTGATGATCCACCTACAAATGTGAACTGACGTTCAAAAATAAAACATTTGAAAACGGACCATTTTCCACATTTCTGAAGCAGGACGTAATGGGGGGGTGTTATCTCTTTTGTCGAAAATCAGCTGTTTTTGCTCGAACATTAAATGCCTCCAAATGGTATTTAATTAACTTCCCGAGCCCCTGAAAGCATGAAAATCACTTTAAACATGCTAATTTTAGCTCTAACACTGATGATCCACCTACAAATGTGAACTGACGTTCAAAAATAAAACATTTGAAAACGGACCATTTTCCACATTTCTGAAGCATGACGTAATGGGGGGGTGTTATCTCTTTTGTCGAAAATCAGCCGTTTTTGCTCGAACATTAAATGCCTCCAAATGGTATTTAATTAACTTCCCGAGCCCCTGGAAGCATGAAAATCACTTTAAACATGCTAATTTTAGCTCTAACACTAATGATCCACCTACAAATGTGAACTGACGTTCAAAAATAAAACATTTGAAAACGGACCATTTTCCACATTTCTGAAGCAGGACGTAATGGGGGGGTGTTATCTCTTTTGTCGAAAATCAGCCGTTTTTGCTCGAACATTAAATGCCTCCAAATGGTATTTAATTAACTTCCAGCGCCCCTGGAAGCATAAAAATCATTTCAAACATGCTAATTTTAGCTCTAACACTGATGATCCACCTACAAATGTGAACTGACGTTCAAAAATAAAACATTTGAAAACGGACCATTTTCCACA
The DNA here is from genome assembly GCF_964263255.1 of Lissotriton vulgaris. NCBI lineage: Eukaryota > Metazoa > Chordata > Amphibia > Caudata > Salamandridae > Lissotriton > Lissotriton vulgaris. The sequence continues at coordinate 81,360 of NW_028240862.1, forward strand.
TTTCTGAAGCATGACGTAATGGGGGGTGTTATCTCTTTTGTCGAAAATCAGCCGTTTTTGCTCGAACATTAAATGCCTCCAAATGGTATTTATTTCACTTCCCGAGCCCCTGGGAGCATGAAAATCACTTTAAACATGCTAATTTTAGCTCTAACACTGATGATCCACCTACAAATGTGAACTGACGTTCAAAAATAAAACATTTGAAAACGGACCATTTTCCACATTTCTGAAGCAGGACGTAATGGGGGGGTGTTATCTCTTTTGTCAAAAATCAGCCGTTTTTGCTCGAACATTAAATGCCTCCAAATGGTATTTAATTAACTTCCCGGGGTGAAGAAACCCTTTTTGAGAACTCAGAGTGGGTAAATTGGCATTTTCATGCACTTTTAACCATTCCATAAATCTTGTGTTTAGGGCCCCTGGGAGCATGAAAATCACTTTAAACATGCTAATTTTAGCTCTAACACTGATGATCCACCTACAAATGTGAACTGACGTTCAAAAATAAAACATTTGAAAACGGACCATTTTCCACATTTCTGAAGCAGGACGTAATGGGGGGTGTTATCTCTTTTGTCGAAAATCAGCCGTTTTTGCTCGAACATTAAATGCCTCCAAATGGTATTTAATTAACTTCCCGGGGTGAAGAAACCCTTTTTGAGAACTCAGAGTGGGTAAATTGGCCATTTTCATGCACTTTTAACCATTCCATAAATCTTGTGTTTAGGGCCCCTGGAAGCATGAAAATCACTTTAAACATGCTGATTTTAGCTCTAACACTGATGATCCACCTACAAATGTGAACTGACGTTCAAAAATAAAACATTTGAAAACGGACCATTTTCCACATTTCTGAAGCAGGACGTAATGGGGGGGTGTTATCTCTTTTGTCGAAAATCAGCCGTTTTTGCTCGAACATTAAATGCCTCCAAATGGTATTTAATTAACTTCCCGGGGTGAAGAAACCCTTTTTGAGAACTCAGAGTGGGTAAATTGGCCATTTTCATGCACTTTTAACCATTCCATAAATCTTGTGTTTAGGGCCCCTGGGAGCATGAAAATCACTCTAAACATGCTAATTTTAGCTCTAACACTGATGATCCACCTACAAATGTGAACTGACGTTCAAAAATAAAACATTTGAAAACGGACCATTTTCCACATTTCTGAAGCAGGACGTAATGGGGGGGTGTTATCTCTTTTGTCGAAAATCAGCCGTTTTTGCTCGAACATTAAATGCCTCCAAATGGTATTTAATTAACTTCCAGCGCCCCTGGAAGCATGAAAATCACTTTAAACATGCTAATTTTAGCTCTAACACTGATGATCCACCTACAAATGTGAACTGACGTTCAAAAATAAAACATTTGAAAACGGACCATTTTCCACATTTCTGAAGCAGGACGTAATGGGGGGGTGTTATCTCTTTTGTCGAAAATTAGCCGTTTTTGCTCGAACATTAAATGCCTCCAAATGGTATTTATTTCACTTCCCGAGCCCCTGGAAGCATGAAAATCACTTTAAACATGCTAATTTTAGCTCTAACACTGATGATCCACCTACAAATGTGAACTGACGTTCAAAAATAAAACATTTGAAAACGGACCATTTTCCACATTTCTGAAGCATGACGTAATGGGGGGGTGTTATCTCTTTTGTCGAAAATCAGCCGTTTTTGCTCGAACATTAAATGCCTCCAAATGGTATTTAATTAACTTCCCGGGGTGAAGATACCCTTTTTGAGAACTCAGAGTGGGTAAATTGGCCATTTTCATGCACTTTTAACCATTCCATAAATCTTGTGTTTAGGGCCCCTGGGAGCATGAAAATCACTTTAAACATGCTAATTTTAGCTCTAACACTGATGATCCACCTACAAATGTGAACTGACGCTCAAAAATAAAACATTTGAAAACGGACCATTTTCCACATTTCTGAAGCAGGACGTAATGGGGGGTGTTATCTCTTTTGTCGAAAATCAGCCGTTTTTGCTCAAACATTAAATGCCTCCAAATGGTATTTAATTAACTTCCAGCGCCCCTGGAAGCATGAAAATCACTTTAAACATGCTAATTTTAGCTCTAACACTGATGATCCACCTACAAATGTGAACTGACGTTCAAAAATAAAACATTTGAAAACGGACCATTTTCCACATTTCTGAAGCAGGACGTAATGGGGGGGTGTTATCTCTTTTGTCGAAAATCAGCCGTTTTTGCTCGAACATTAAATGCCTCCAAATGGTATTTAATTAACTTCCCGGGGTGAAGAAACCCTTTTTGAGAACTCAGAGTGGGTAAATTGGCCATTTTCATGCACTTTTAACCATTCCATAAATCTTGTGTTTAGGGCCCCTGGGAGCATGAAAATCACTTTAAACATGCAAATTTTAGCTCTAACACTGATGATCCACCTACAAATGTGAACTGACGTTCAAAAATAAAACATTTGAAAACGGACCATTTTCCACATTTCTGAAGCATGACGTAATGGGGGGGTGTTATCTCTTTTGTCGAAAATCAGCCGTTTTTGCTGGAACATTAAATGCCTCCAAATGGTATTTATTTCACTTCCCGAGCCCCTGGGAGCATGAAAATCACTTTAAACATGCTAATTTTAGCTCTAACACTGATGATCCACCTACAAATGTGAACTGACGTTCAAAAATAAAACATTTGAAAACGGACCATTTTCCACATTTCTGAAGCAGGACGTAATGGGGGGGTGTTATCTCTTTTGTCGAAAATCAGCCGTTTTTGCTCGAACATTAAATGCCTCCAAATGGTATTTATTTCACTTCCCGAGCCCCTGGGAGCATGAAAATCACTTTAAACATGCTAATTTTAGCTCTAACACTGATGATCCACCTACAATGTGAACTGACGTTCAAAAATAAAACATTTGAAAACGGACCATTTTCCACATTTCTGAAGCAGGAAGTAATGGGGGGGTGTTATCTCTTTTGTCGAAAATCAGCCGTTTTTGCTCGAACATTAAATGCCTCCAAATGGTATTTAATTAACTTCCAGCGCCCCTGGAAGCATGAAAATCACTTTAAACATGCTAATTTTAGCTCTAACACTGATGATCCACCTACAAATGTGAACTGACGTTCAAAAATAAAACATTTGAAAACGGACCATTTTCCACATTTCTGAAGCAGGACGTAATGGGGGGGTGTTATCTCTTTTGTCGAAAATCAGCCGTTTTTGCTCGAACATTAAATGCCTCCAAATGGTATTTAATTAACTTCCCGGGGTGAAGAAACCCTTTTTGAGAACTCAGAGTGGGTAAATTGGCCATTTTCATGCACTTTTAACCATTCCATAAATCTTGTGTTTAGGGCCCCTGGGAGCATGAAAATCACTTTAAACATGCTAATTTTAGCTCTAACACTGATGATCCACCTACAAATGTGAACTGACGTTCAAAAATAAAACATTTGAAAACGGACCATTTTCCACATTTCTGAAGCATGACGTAATGGGGGGGTGTTATCTCTTTTGTCGAAAATCAGCCGTTTTTGCTCGAACATTAAATGCCTCCAAATGGTATTTATTTCACTTCCCGAGCCCCTGGGAGCATGAAAATCACTTTAAACATGCTAATTTTAGCTCTAACACTGATGATCCACCTACAAATGTGAACTGACGTTCAAAAATAAAACATTTGAAAACGGACCATTTTCCACATTTCTGAAGCAGGACGTAATGGGGGGGTGTTATCTCTTTTGTCGAAAATCAGCCGTTTTTGCTCGAACATTAAATGCCTCCAAATGGTATTTATTTCACTTCCCGAGCCCCTGGGAGCATGAAAATCACTTTAAACATGCTAATTTTAGCTCTAACACTGATGATCCACCTACAAATGTGAACTGACGTTCAAAAATAAAACATTTGAAAACGGACCATTTTCCACATTTCTGAAGCAGGACGTAATGGGGGGGTGTTATCTCTTTTGTCGAAAATCAGCCGTTTTTGCTCGAACATTAAATGCCTCCAAATGGTATTTATTTCACTTCCCGAGCCCCTGGGAGCATGAAAATCACTTTAAACATGCTAATTTTAGCTCTAACACTGATGATCCACCTACAAATGTGAACTGACGTTCAAAAATAAAACATTTGAAAACGGACCATTTTCCACATTTCTGAAGCAGGACGTAATGGGGGGTGTTATCTCTTTTGTCGAAAATCAGCCGTTTTTGCTCGAACATTAAATGCCTCCAAATGGTATTTAATTAACTTCCAGCGCCCCTGGAAGCATGAAAATCACTTTAAACATGCTAATTTTAGCTCTAACACTGATGATCCACCTACAAATGTGAACTGACGTTCACAAATAAAACATTTGAAAACGGACCATTTTCCACATTTCTGAAGCAGGACGTAATGGGGGGGTGTTATCTCTTTTGTCGAAAATCAGCCGTTTTTGCTCGAACATTAAATGCCTCCAAATGGTATTTAATTAACTTCCAGCCCCCCTGGAAGCATAAAAATCACTTTAAACATGCTAATTTTAGCTCTAACACTGATGATCCACCTACAAATGTGAACTGACGTTCAAAAATAAAACATTTGAAAACGGACCATTTTCCACATTTCTGAAGCATGACGTAATGGGGGGGTGTTATCTCTTTTGTCGAAAATCAGCCGTTTTTGCTCGAACATTAAATGCCTCCAAATGGTATTTATTTCACTTCCCGAGCCCCTGGGAGCATGAAAATCACTTTAAACATGCTAATTTTAGCTCTAACACTGATGATCCACCTACAAATGTGAACTGACGTTCAAAAATAAAACATTTGAAAACGGACCATTTTCCACATTTCTGAAGCAGGACGTAAAGGGGGGGTGTTATCTCTTTTGTCGAAAATCAGCCGTTTTTGCTCGAACATTAAATGCCTCCAAATGGTATTTAATTAACTTCCCGGGGTGAAGAAACCCTTTTTGAGAACTCAGAGTGGGTAAATTGGCCATTTTCATGCACTTTTAACCATTCCATAAATCTTGTGTTTAGGGCCCCTGGAAGCATGAAAATCACTTTAAACATGCTAATTTTAGCTCTAACACTGATGATCCACCTACAAATGTGAACTGACGTTCAAAAATAAAACATTTGAAAACGGACCATTTTCCACATTTCTGAAGCAGGACGTAATGGGGGGTGTTATCTCTTTTGTCGAAAATCAGCCGTTTTTGCTCGAACATTAAATGCCTCCAAATGGTATTTAATTAACTTCCCGGGGTGAAGAAACCCTTTTTGAGAACTCAGAGTGGGTAAATTGGCCATTTTCATGCACTTTTAACCATTCCATAAATCTTGTGTTTAGGGCCCCTGGGAGCATGAAAATCACTTTAAACATGCTAATTTTAGCTCTAACACTGATGATCCACCTACAAATGTGAACTGACGTTCAAAAATAAAACATTTGAAAACGGACCATTTTCCACATTTCTGAAGCAGGACGTAATGGGGGGTGTTATCTCTTTTGTCGAAAATCAGCCGTTTTTGCTCGAACATTAAATGCCTCCAAATGGTATTTAATTAACTTCCCGGGGTGAAGAAACCCTTTTTGAGAACTCAGAGTGGGTAAATTGGCCATTTTCATGCACTTTTAACCATTCCATAAATCTTGTGTTTAGGGCCCCTGGAAGCATGAAAATCACTTTAAACATGCTGATTTTAGCTCTAACACTGATGATCCACCTACAAATGTGAACTGACGTTCAAAAATAAAACATTTGAAAACGGACCATTTTCCACATTTCTGAAGCAGGACGTAATGGGGGGGTGTTATCTCTTTTGTCGAAAATCAGCCGTTTTTGCTCGAACATTAAATGCCTCCAAATGGTATTTAATTAACTTCCCGGGGTGAAGAAACCCTTTTTGAGAACTCAGAGTGGGTAAATTGGCCATTTTCATGCACTTTTAACCATTCCATAAATCTTGTGTTTAGGGCCCCTGGGAGCATGAAAATCACTCTAAACATGCTAATTTTAGCTCTAACACTGATGATCCACCTACAAATGTGAACTGACGTTCAAAAATAAAACATTTGAAAACGGACCATTTTCCACATTTCTGAAGCAGGACGTAATGGGGGGGTGTTATCTCTTTTGTCGAAAATCAGCCGTTTTTGCTCGAACATTAAATGCCTCCAAATGGTATTTATTTCACTTCCCGAGCCCCTGGAAGCATGAAAATCACTTTAAACATGCTAATTTTAGCTCTAACACTGATGATCCACCTACAAATGTGAACTGACGTTCAAAAATAAAACATTTGAAAACGGACCATTTTCCACATTTCTGAAGCAGGACGTAATGGGGGGTGTTATCTCTTTTGTCGAAAATCAGCCGTTTTTGCTCGAACATTAAATGCCTCCAAATGGTATTTAATTAACTTCCAGCGCCCCTGGAAGCATGAAAATCACTTTAAACATGCTAATTTTAGCTCTAACACTGATGATCCACCTACAAATGTGAACTGACGTTCAAAAATAAAAAATTTGAAAACGGACCATTTTCCACATTTCTGAAGCATGACGTAATGGGGGGGTGTTATCTCTTTTGTCGAAAATCAGCCGTTTTTGCTCGAACATTAAATGCCTCCAAATGGTATTTATTTCACTTCCCGAGCCCCTGGAAGCATGAAAATCACTTTAAACATGCTAATTTTAGCTCTAACACTGATGATCCACCTACAAATGTGAACTGACGTTCAAAAATAAAACATTTGAAAACGGACCATTTTCCACATTTCTGAAGCAGGACGTAATGGGGGGGTGTTATCTCTTTTGTCGAAAATCAGCCGTTTTTGCTCGAACATTAAATGCCTCCAAATGGTATTTAATTAACTTCCCGGGGTGAAGAAACCCATTTTGAGAACTCAGAGTGGGTAAATTGGCCATTTTCATGCACTTTTAACCATTCCATAAATCTTGTGTTTAGGGCCCCTGGGAGCATGAAAATCACTTTAAACATGCTAATTTTAGCTCTAACACTGATGATCCACCTACAAATGTGAACTGACGTTCAAAAATAAAACATTTGAAAACGGACCATTTTCCACATTTCTGAAGCAGGACGTAATGGGGGGGTGTTATCTCTTTTGTCGAAAATCAGCCGTTTTTGCTCGAACATTAAATGCCTCCAAATGGTATTTATTTCACTTCCCGAGCCCCTGGAAGCATGAAAATCACTTTAAACATGCTAATTTTAGCTCTAACACTGATGATCCACCTACAAATGTGAACTGACGTTCAAAAATAAAACATTTGAAAACGGACCATTTTCCACATTTCTGAAGCAGGACGTAATGGGGGGGTGTTATCTCTTTTGTCGAAAATCAGCCGTTTTTGCTCGAACATCAAATGCCTCCAAATGGTATTTATTTCACTTCCCGAGCCCCTGGAAGCATGAAAATCACTTTAAACATGCTAATTTTAGCTCTAACACTGATGATCCACCTACAAATGTGAACTGACGTTCAAAAATAAAACATTTGAAAACGGACCATTTTCCACATTTCTGAAGCATGACGTAATGGGGGGGTGTTATCTCTTTTGTCGAAAATCAGCCGTTTTTGCTCGAACATTAAATGCCTCCAAATGGTATTTATTTCACTTCCCGAGCCCCTGGAAGCATGAAAATCACTTTAAACATGCTAATTTTAGCTCTAACACTGATGATCCACCTACAAATGTGAACTGATGTTCAAAAATAAAACATTTGAAAACGGACCATTTTCCACATTTCTGAAGCAGGACGTAATGGGGGGGTGTTATCTCTTTTGTCGAAAATCAGCCGTTTTTGCTCGAACATTAAATGCCTCCAAATGGTATTTATTTCACTTCCCGAGCCCCTGGAAGCATGAAAATCACTTTAAACATGCTAATTTTAGCTCTAACACTGATGATCCACCTACAAATGTGAACTGGCGTTCAAAAATAAAACATTTGAAAACGGACCATTTTCCACATTTCTGAAGCATGACGTAATGGGGGGGTGTTATCTCTTTTGTCGAAAATCAGCCGTTTTTGCTCGAACATTAAATGCCTCCAAATGGTATTTATTTCACTTCCCGGGGTGAAGAAACCCTTTTTGAGAACTCAGAGTGGGTAAATTGGCCATTTTCATGCACTTTTAACCATTCCATAAATCTTGTGTTTAGGGCCCCTGGAAGCATGAAAATCACTTTAAACATGCTAATTTTAGCTCTAACACTGATGATCCACCTACAAATGTGAACTGACGTTCAAAAATAAAACATTTGAAAACGGACCATTTTCCACATTTCTGAAGCATGACGTAATGGGGGGGTGTTATCTCTTTTGTCGAAAATCAGCCGTTTTTGCTCGAACATTAAATGCCTCCAAATGGTATTTAATTAACTTCCCGGGGTGAAGAAACCCTTTTTGAGAACTCAGAGTGGGTAAATTGGCCATTTTCATGCACTTTTAACCATTCCATAAATCTTGTGTTTAGGGCCCCTGGGAGCATGAAAATCACTTTAAACATGCTAATTTTAGCTCTAACACTGATGATCCACCTACAAATGTGAACTGACGTTCAAAAATAAAACATTTGAAAACGGACCATTTTCCACATTTCTGAAGCATGACGTAATGGGGGGGTGTTATCTCTTTTGTCGAAAATCAGCCGTTTTTGCTCGAACATTAAATGCCTCCAAATGGTATTTATTTCACTTCCCGAGCCCCTGGAAGCATGAAAATCACTTTAAACATGCTAATTTTAGCTCTAACACTGATGATCCACCTACAAATGTGAACTGACGTTCAAAAATAAAACATTTGAAAACGGACCATTTTCCACATTTCTGAAGCAGGACGTAATGGGGGGTGTTATCTCTTTTGTCGAAAATCAGCCGTTTTTGCTCGAACATTAAATGCCTCCAAATGGTATTTAATTAACTTCCAGCGCCCCTGGAAGCATGAAAATCACTTTAAACATGCTAATTTTAGCTCTAACACTGATGATCCACCTACAAATGTGAACTGACGTTCAAAAATAAAACATTTGAAAACGGACCATTTTCCACATTTCTGAAGCATGACGGAATGGGGGGGTGTTATCTCTTTTGTCGAAAATCAGCCGTTTTTGATCGAACATTAAATGCCTCCAAATGGTATTTAATTAACTTCCCGAGCCCCTGGAAGCATGAAAATCACTTTAAACATGCTAATTTTAGCTCTAACACTGATGATCCACCTACAAATGTGAACTGACGTTCACAAATAAAACATTTGAAAACGGACCATTTTCCACATTTCTGAAGCAGGACGTAATGGGGGGGTGTTATCTCTTTTGTCGAAAATCAGCCGTTTTTGCTCGAACATTAAATGCCTCCAAATGGTATTTAATTAACTTCCAGCCCCCCTGGAAGCATAAAAATCACTTTAAACATGCTAATTTTAGCTCTAACACTGATGATCCACCTACAAATGTGAACTGACGTTCAAAAATAAAACATTTGAAAACGGACCATTTTCCACATTTCTGAAGCATGACGTAATGGGGGGGTGTTATCTCTTTTGTCGAAAATCAGCCGTTTTTGCTCGAACATTAAATGCCTCCAAATGGTATTTATTTCACTTCCCGAGCCCCTGGGAGCATGAAAATCACTTTAAACATGCTAATTTTAGCTCTAACACTGATGATCCACCTACAAATGTGAACTGACGTTCAAAAATAAAACATTTGAAAACGGACCATTTTCCACATTTCTGAAGCAGGACGTAAAGGGGGGGTGTTATCTCTTTTGTCGAAAATCAGCCGTTTTTGCTCGAACATTAAATGCCTCCAAATGGTATTTAATTAACTTCCCGGGGTGAAGAAACCCTTTTTGAGAACTCAGAGTGGGTAAATTGGCCATTTTCATGCACTTTTAACCATTCCATAAATCTTGTGTTTAGGGCCCCTGGAAGCATGAAAATCACTTTAAACATGCTAATTTTAGCTCTAACACTGATGATCCACCTACAAATGTGAACTGACGTTCAAAAATAAAACATTTGAAAACGGACCATTTTCCACATTTCTGAAGCAGGACGTAATGGGGGGTGTTATCTCTTTTGTCGAAAATCAGCCATTTTTGCTCGAACATTAAATGCCTCCAAATGGTATTTAATTAACTTCCCGGGGTGAAGAAACCCTTTTTGAGAACTCAGAGTGGGTAAATTGGCCATTTTCATGCACTTTTAACCATTCCATAAATCTTGTGTTTAGGGCCCCTGGGAGCATGAAAATCACTTTAAACATGCTAATTTTAGCTCTAACACTGATGATCCACCTACAAATGTGAACTGACGTTCAAAAATAAAACATTTGAAAACGGACCATTTTCCACATTTCTGAAGCAGGACGTAATGGGGGGGTGTTATCTCTTTTGTCGAAAATCAGCCGTTTTTGCTCGAACATTAAATGCCTCCAAATGGTATTTAATTAACTTCCAGCGCCCCTGGAAGCATGAAAATCACTTTAAACATGCTAATTTTAGCTCTAACACTGATGATCCACCTACAAATGTGAACTGACGTTCAAAAATAAAACATTTGAAAACGGACCATTTTCCACATTTCTGAAGCATGACGTAATGGGGGGGTGTTATCTCTTTTGTCGAAAATCAGCCGTTTTTGCTCGAACATTAAATGCCTCCAAATGGTATTTATTTCACTTCCCGAGCCCCTGGAAGCATGAAAATCACTTTAAACATGCTAATTTTAGCTCTAACACTGATGATCCACCTACAAATGTGAACTGACGTTCAAAAATAAAACATTTGAAAACGGACCATTTTCCACATTTCTGAAGCATGACGTAATGGGGGGGTGTTATCTCTTTTGTCGAAAATCAGCCGTTTTTGCTCGAACATTAAATGCCTCCAAATGGTATTTAATTAACTTCCCGGGGTGAAGAAACCCATTTTGAGAACTCAGAGTGGGTAAATTGGCCATTTTCATGCACTTTTAACCATTCCATAAATCTTGTGTTTAGGGCCCCTGGGAGCATGAAAATCACTTTAAACATGCTAATTTTAGCTCTAACACTGATGATCCACCTACAAATGTGAACTGACGTTCAAAAATAAAACATTTGAAAACGGACCATTTTCCACATTTCTGAAGCAGGACGTAATGGGGGGGTGTTATCTCTTTTGTCGAAAATCAGCCGTTTTTGCTCGAACATTAAATGCCTCCAAATGGTATTTATTTCACTTCCCGAGCCCCTGGAAGCATGAAAATCACTTTAAACATGCTAATTTTAGCTCTAACACTGATGATCCATCTACAAATGTGAACTGACGTTCAAAAATAAAACATTTGAAAACGGACCATTTTCCACATTTCTGAAGCAGGACGTAATGGGGGGGTGTTATCTCTTTTGTCGAAAATCAGCCGTTTTTGCTCGAACATCAAATGCCTCCAAATGGTATTTATTTCACTTCCCGAGCCCCTGGAAGCATGAAAATCACTTTAAACATGCTAATTTTAGCTCTAACACTGATGATCCACCTACAAATGTGAACTGATGTTCAAAAATAAAACATTTGAAAACGGACCATTTTCCACATTTCTGAAGCAGGACGTAATGGGGGGGTGTTATCTCTTTTGTCGAAAATCAGCCGTTTTTGCTCGAACATTAAATGCCTCCAAATGGTATTTATTTCACTTCCCGAGCCCCTGGAAGCATGAAAATCACTTTAAACATGCTAATTTTAGCTCTAACACTGATGATCCACCTACAAATGTGAACTGGCGTTCAAAAATAAAACATTTGAAAACGGACCATTTTCCACATTTCTGAAGCATGACGTAATGGGGGGGTGTTATCTCTTTTGTCGAAAATCAGCCGTTTTTGCTCGAACATTAAATGCCTCCAAATGGTATTTATTTCACTTCCCGGGGTGAAGAAACCCTTTTTGAGAACTCAGAGTGGGTAAATTGGCCATTTTCATGCACTTTTAACCATTCCATAAATCTTGTGTTTAGGGCCCCTGGAAGCATGAAAATCACTTTAAACATGCTAATTTTAGCTCTAACACTGATGATCCACCTACAAATGTGAACTGACGTTCAAAAATAAAACATTTGAAAACGGACCATTTTCCACATTTCTGAAGCATGACGTAATGGGGGGGTGTTATCTCTTTTGTCGAAAATCAGCCGTTTTTGCTCGAACATTAAATGCCTCCAAATGGTATTTAATTAACTTCCCGGGGTGAAGAAACCCTTTTTGAGAACTCAGAGTGGGTAAATTGGCCATTTTCATGCACTTTTAACCATTCCATAAATCTTGTGTTTAGGGCCCCTGGGAGCATGAAAATCACTTTAAACATGCTAATTTTAGCTCTAACACTGATGATCCACCTACAAATGTGAACTGACGTTCAAAAATAAAACATTTGAAAACGGACCATTTTCCACATTTCTGAAGCATGACGTAATGGGGGGGTGTTATCTCTTTTGTCGAAAATCAGCCGTTTTTGCTCGAACATTAAATGCCTCCAAATGGTATTTATTTCACTTCCCGAGCCCCTGGAAGCATGAAAATCACTTTAAACATGCTAATTTTAGCTCTAACACTGATGATCCACCTACAAATGTGAACTGACGTTCAAAAATAAAACATTTGAAAACGGACCATTTTCCACATTTCTGAAGCAGGACGTAATGGGGGGGTGTTATCTCTTTTGTCGAAACTCAGCCGTTTTTGCTCGAACATTAAATGCCTCCAAATGGTATTTAATTAACTTCCAGCGCCCCTGGAAGCATGAAAATCACTTTAAACATGCTAATTTTAGCTCTAACACTGATGATCCACCTACAAATGTGAACTGACGTTCAAAAATAAAACATTTGAAAACGGACCATTTTCCACATTTCTGAAGCAGGACGTAATGGGGGGGTGTTATCTCTTTTGTCGAAAATCAGCTGTTTTTGCTCGAACATTAAATGCCTCCAAATGGTATTTAATTAACTTCCCGAGCCCCTGGAAGCATGAAAATCACTTTAAACATGCTAATTTTAGCTCTAACACTGATGATCCACCTACAAATGTGAACTGACGTTCAAAAATAAAACATTTGAAAACGGACCATTTTCCACATTTCTGAAGCATGACGTAATGGGGGGGTGTTATCTCTTTTGTCGAAAATCAGCCGTTTTTGCTCGAACATTAAATGCCTCCAAATGGTATTTAATTAACTTCCCGAGCCCCTGGAAGCATGAAAATCACTTTAAACATGCTAATTTTAGCTCTAACACTAATGATCCACCTACAAATGTGAACTGACGTTCAAAAATAAAACATTTGAAAACGGACCATTTTCCACATTTCTGAAGCAGGACGTAATGGGGGGGTGTTATCTCTTTTGTCGAAAATCAGCCGTTTTTGCTCGAACATTAAATGCCTCCAAATGGTATTTAATTAACTTCCAGCGCCCCTGGAAGCATAAAAATCACTTTAAACATGCTAATTTTAGCTCTAACACTGATGATCCACCTACAAATGTGAACTGACGTTCAAAAATAAAACATTTGAAAACGGACCATTTTCCACATTTCTGAAGCATGACGTAATGGGGGGTGTTATCTCTTTTGTCGAAAATCAGCCGTTTTTGCTCGAACATTAAATGCCTCCAAATGGTATTTATTTCACTTCCCGAGCCCCTGGGAGCATGAAAATCACTTTAAACATGCTAATTTTAGCTCTAACACTGATGATCCACCTACAAATGTGAACTGACGTTCAAAAATAAAACATTTGAAAACGGACCATTTTCCACATTTCTGAAGCAGGACGTAATGGGGGGGTGTTATCTCTTTTGTCAAAAATCAGCCGTTTTTGCTCGAACATTAAATGCCTCCAAATGGTATTTAATTAACTTCCCGGGGTGAAGAAACCCTTTTTGAGAACTCAGAGTGGGTAAATTGGCCATTTTCATGCACTTTTAACCATTCCATAAATCTTGTGTTTAGGGCCCCTGGGAGCATGAAAATCACTTTAAACATGCTAATTTTAGCTCTAACACTGATGATCCACCTACAAATGTGAACTGACGTTCAAAAATAAAACATTTGAAAACGGACCATTTTCCACATTTCTGAAGCAGGACGTAATGGGGGGTGTTATCTCTTTTGTCGAAAATCAGCCGTTTTTGCTTGAACATTAAATGCCTCCAAATGGTATTTAATTAACTTCCCGGGGTGAAGAAACCCTTTTTGAGAACTCAGAGTGGGTAAATTGGCCATTTTCATGCACTTTTAACCATTCCATAAATCTTTTGTTTAGGGCCCCTGGAAGCATGAAAATCACTTTAAACATGCTGATTTTAGCTCTAACACTGATGATCCACCTACAAATGTGAACTGACGTTCAAAAATAAAACATTTGAAAACGGACCATTTTCCACATTTCTGAAGCAGGACGTAATGGGGGGGTGTTATCTCTTTTGTCGAAAATCAGCCGTTTTTGCTCGAACATTAAATGCCTCCAAATGGTATTTAATTAACTTCCCGGGGTGAAGAAACCCTTTTTGAGAACTCAGAGTGGGTAAATTGGCCATTTTCATGCACTTTTAACCATTCCATAAATCTTGTGTTTAGGGCCCCTGGGAGCATGAAAATCACTCTAAACATGCTAATTTTAGCTCTAACACTGATGATCCACCTACAAATGTGAACTGACGTTCAAAAATAAAACATTTGAAAACGGACCATTTTCCACATTTCTGAAGCAGGACGTAATGGGGGGGTGTTATCTCTTTTGTCGAAAATCAGCCGTTTTTGCTCGAACATTAAATGCCTCCAAATGGTATTTAATTAACTTCCAGCGCCCCTGGAAGCATGAAAATCACTTTAAACATGCTAATTTTAGCTCTAACACTGATGATCCACCTACAAATGTGAACTGACGTTCAAAAATAAAACATTTGAAAACGGACCATTTTCCACATTTCTGAAGCAGGACGTAATGGGGGGGTGTTATCTCTTTTGTCGAAAATCAGCCGTTTTTGCTCGAACATTAAATGCCTCCAAATGGTATTTATTTCACTTCCCGAGCCCCTGGAAGCATGAAAATCACTTTAAACATGCTAATTTTAGCTCTAACACTGATGATCCACCTACAAATGTGAACTGACGTTCAAAAATAAAACATTTGAAAACGGACCATTTTCCACATTTCTGAAGCATGACGTAATGGGGGGGTGTTATCTCTTTTGTCGAAAATCAGCCGTTTTTGCTCGAACATTAAATGCCTCCAAATGGTATTTAATTAACTTCCCGGGGTGAAGATACCCTTTTTGAGAACTCAGAGTGGGTAAATTGGCCATTTTCATGCACTTTTAACCATTCCATAAATCTTGTGTTTAGGGCCCCTGGGAGCATGAAAATCACTTTAAACATGCTAATTTTAGCTCTAACACTGATGATCCACCTACAAATGTGAACTGACGCTCAAAAATAAAACATTTGAAAACGGACCATTTTCCACATTTCTGAAGCAGGACGTAATGGGGGGTGTTATCTCTTTTGTCGAAAATCAGCCGTTTTTGCTCAAACATTAAATGCCTCCAAATGGTATTTAATTAACTTCCAGCGCCCCTGGAAGCATGAAAATCACTTTAAACATGCTAATTTTAGCTCTAACACTGAAGATCCACCTACAAATGTGAACTGACGTTCAAAAATAAAACATTTGAAAACGGACCATTTTCCACATTTCTGAAGCAGGACGTAATGGGGGGGTGTTATCTCTTTTGTCGAAAATCAGCCGTTTTTGCTCGAACATTAAATGCCTCCAAATGGTATTTAATTAACTTCCCGGGGTGAAGAAACCCTTTTTGAGAACTCAGAGTGGGTAAATTGGCCATTTTCATGCACTTTTAACCATTCCATAAATCTTGTGTTTAGGGCCCCTGGGAGCATGAAAATCACTTTAAACATGCAAATTTTAGCTCTAACACTGATGATCCACCTACAAATGTGAACTGACGTTCAAAAATAAAACATTTGAAAACGGACCATTTTCCACATTTCTGAAGCATGACGTAATGGGGGGGTGTTATCTCTTTTGTCGAAAATCAGCCGTTTTTGCTGGAACATTAAATGCCTCCAAATGGTATTTATTTCACTTCCCGAGCCCCTGGGAGCATGAAAATCACTTTAAACATGCTAATTTTAGCTCTAACACTGATGATCCACCTACAAATGTGAACTGACGTTCAAAAATAAAACATTTGAAAACGGACCATTTTCCACATTTCTGAAGCAGGACGTAATGGGGGGGTGTTATCTCTTTTGTCGAAAATCAGCCGTTTTTGCTCGAACATTAAATGCCTCCAAATGGTATTTATTTCACTTCCCGAGCCCCTGGGAGCATGAAAATCACTTTAAACATGCTAATTTTAGCTCTAACACTGATGATCCACCTACAAATGTGAACTGACGTTCAAAAATAAAACATTTGAAAACGGACCATTTTCCACATTTCTGAAGCAGGAAGTAATGGGGGGGTGTTATCTCTTTTGTCGAAAATCAGCCGTTTTTGCTCGAACATTAAATGCCTCCAAATGGTATTTAATTAACTTCCAGCGCCCCTGGAAGCATGAAAATCACTTTAAACATGCTAATTTTAGCTCTAACACTGATGATCCACCTACAAATGTGAACTGACGTTCAAAAATAAAACATTTGAAAACGGACCATTTTCCACATTTCTGAAGCAGGACGTAATGGGGGGGTGTTATCTCTTTTGTCGAAAATCAGCCGTTTTTGCTCGAACATTAAATGCCTCCAAAAGGTATTTAATTAACTTCCCGGGGTGAAGAAACCCTTTTTGAGAACTCAGAGTGGGTAAATTGGCCATTTTCATGCACTTTTAACCATTCCATAAATCTTGTGTTTAGGGCCCCTGGGAGCATGAAAATCACTTTAAACATGCTAATTTTAGCTCTAACACTGATGATCCACCTACAAATGTGAACTGACGTTCAAAAATAAAACATTTGAAAACGGACCATTTTCCACATTTCTGAAGCATGACGTAATGGGGGGGTGTTATCTCTTTTGTCGAAAATCAGCCGTTTTTGCTCGAACATTAAATGCCTCCAAATGGTATTTATTTCACTTCCCGAGCCCCTGGGAGCATGAAAATCACTTTAAACATGCTAATTTTAGCTCTAACACTGATGATCCACCTACAAATGTGAACTGACGTTCAAAAATAAAACATTTGAAAACGGACCATTTTCCACATTTCTGAAGCAGGACGTAATGGGGGGGTGTTATCTCTTTTGTCGAAAATCAGCCGTTTTTGCTCGAACATTAAATGCCTCCAAATGGTATTTATTTCACTTCCCGAGCCCCTGGGAGCATGAAAATCACTTTAAACATGCTAATTTTAGCTCTAACACTGATGATCCACCTACAAATGTGAACTGACGTTCAAAAATAAAACATTTGAAAACGGACCATTTTCCACATTTCTGAAGCAGGACGTAATGGGGGGGTGTTATCTCTTTTGTCGAAAATCAGCCGTTTTTGCTCGAACATTAAATGCCTCCAAATGGTATTTATTTCACTTCCCGAGCCCCTGGGAGCATGAAAATCACTTTAAACATGCTAATTTTAGCTCTAACACTGATGATCCACCTACAAATGTGAACTGACGTTCAAAAATAAAACATTTGAAAACGGACCATTTTCCACATTTCTGAAGCATGACGTAATGGGGGGGTGTTATCTCTTTTGTCGAAAATCAGCCGTTTTTGCTCGAACATTAAATGCCTCCAAATGGTATTTAATTAACTTCCAGCGCCCCTGGAAGCATGAAAATCACTTTAAACATGCTAATTTTAGCTCTAACACTGATGATCCACCTACAAATGTGAACTGACGTTCAAAAATAAAACATTTGAAAACGGACCATTTTCCACATTTCTGAAGCATGACGTAATGGGGGGGTGTTATCTCTTTTGTCGAAAATCAGCCGTTTTTGCTCGAACATTAAATGCCTCCAAATGGTATTTATTTCACTTCCCGAGCCCCTGGGAGCATGAAAATCACTTTAAACATGCTAATTTTAGCTCTAACACTGATGATCCACCTACAAATGTGAACTGACGTTCAAAAATAAAACATTTGAAAACGGACCATTTTCCACATTTCTGAAGCATGATGTAATGGGGGGGTGTTATCTCCTTTGTCGAAAATCAGCCGTTTTTGCTCGAACATTAAATGCCTCCAAATGGTATTTATTTCACTTCCCGAGCCCCTGGGAGCATGAAAATCACTTTAAACATGCTAATTTTAGCTCTAACACTGATGATCCACCTACAAATGTGAACTGACGTTCAAAAATAAAACATTTGAAAACGGACCATTTTCCACATTTCTGAAGCAGGACGTAATGGGGGGGTGTTATCTCTTTTGTCAAAAATCAGCCGTTTTTGCTCGAACATTAAATGCCTCCAAATGGTATTTAATTAACTTCCCGGGGTGAAGAAACCCTTTTTGAGAACTCAGAGTGGGTAAATTGGCCATTTTCATGCACTTTTAACCATTCCATAAATCTTGTGTTTAGGGCCCCTGGGAGCATGAAAATCACTTTAAACATGCTAATTTTAGCTCTAACACTGATGATCCACCTACAAATGTGAACTGACGTTCAAAAATAAAACATTTGAAAACGGACCATTTTCCACATTTCTGAAGCAGGACGTAATGGGGGGTGTTATCTCTTTTGTCGAAAATCAGCCGTTTTTGCTCGAACATTAAATGCCTCCAAATGGTATTTAATTAACTTCCCGGGGTGAAGAAACCCTTTTTGAGAACTCAGAGTGGGTAAATTGGCCATTTTCATGCACTTTTAACCATTCCATAAATCTTGTGTTTAGGGCCCCTGGAAGCATGAAAATCACTTTAAACATGCTGATTTTAGCTCTAACACTGATGATCCACCTACAAATGTGAACTGACGTTCAAAAATAAAACATTTGAAAACGGACCATTTTCCACATTTCTGAAGCAGGACGTAATGGGGGGGTGTTATCTCTTTTGTCGAAAATCAGCCGTTTTTGCTCGAACATTAAATGCCTCCAAATGGTATTTAATTACCTTCCCGGGGTGAAGAAACCCTTTTTGAGAACTCAGAGTGGGTAAATTGGCCATTTTCATGCACTTTTAACCATTCCATAAATCTTGTGTTTAGGGCCCCTGGGAGCATGAAAATCACTCTAAACATGCTAATTTTAGCTCTAACACTGATGATCCACCTACAAATGTGAACTGACGTTCAAAAATAAAACATTTGAAAACGGACCATTTTCCACATTTCTGAAGCAGGACGTAATGGGGGGGTGTTATCTCTTTTGTCGAAAATCAGCCGTTTTTGCTCGAACATTAAATGCCTCCAAATGGTATTTAATTAACTTCCAGCGCCCCTGGAAGCATGAAAATCACTTTAAACATGCTAATTTTAGCTCTAACACTGATGATCCACCTACAAATGTGAACTGACGTTCAAAAATAAAACATTTGAAAACGGACCATTTTCCACATTTCTGAAGCAGGACGTAATGGGGGGGTGTTATCTCTTTTGTCGAAAATCAGCCGTTTTTGCTCGAACATTAAATGCCTCCAAATGGTATTTATTTCACTTCCCGAGCCCCTGGAAGCATGAAAATCACTTTAAACATGCTAATTTTAGCTCTAACACTGATGATCCACCTACAAATGTGAACTGACGTTCAAAAATAAAACATTTGAAAACGGACCATTTTCCACATTTCTGAAGCATGACGTAATGGGGGGGTGTTATCTCTTTTGTCGAAAATCAGCCGTTTTTGCTCGAACATTAAATGCCTCCAAATGGTATTTAATTAACTTCCCGGGGTGAAGATACCCTTTTTGAGAACTCAGAGTGGGTAAATTGGCCATTTTCATGCACTTTTAACCATTCCATAAATCTTGTGTTTAGGGCCCCTGGGAGCATGAAAATCACTTTAAACATGCTAATTTTAGCTCTAACACTGATGATCCACCTACAAATGTGAACTGACGCTCAAAAATAAAACATTTGAAAACGGACCATTTTCCACATTTCTGAAGCAGGACGTAATGGGGGGTGTTATCTCTTTTGTCGAAAATCAGCCGTTTTTGCTCAAACATTAAATGCCTCCAAATGGTATTTAATTAACTTCCAGCGCCCCTGGAAGCATGAAAATCACTTTAAACATGCTAATTTTAGCTCTAACACTGAAGATCCACCTACAAATGTGAACTGACGTTCAAAAATAAAACATTTGAAAACGGACCATTTTCCACATTTCTGAAGCAGGACGTAATGGGGGGGTGTTATCTCTTTTGTCGAAAATCAGCCGTTTTTGCTCGAACATTAAATGCCTCCAAATGGTATTTAATTAACTTCCCGGGGTGAAGAAACCCTTTTTGAGAACTCAGAGTGGGTAAATTGGCCATTTTCATGCACTTTTAACCATTCCATAAATCTTGTGTTTAGGGCCCCTGGGAGCATGAAAATCACTTTAAACATGCAAATTTTAGCTCTAACACTGATGATCCACCTACAAATGTGAACTGACGTTCAAAAATAAAACATTTGAAAATGGACCATTTTCCACATTTCTGAAGCATGACGTAATGGGGGGGTGTTATCTCTTTTGTCGAAAATCAGCCGTTTTTGCTGGAACATTAAATGCCTCCAAATGGTATTTATTTCACTTCCCGAGCCCCTGGGAGCATGAAAATCACTTTAAACATGCAAATTTTAGCTCTAACACTGATGATCCACCTACAAATGTGAACTGACGTTCAAAAATAAAACATTTGAAAACGGACCATTTTCCACATTTCTGAAGCAGGACGTAATGGGGGGGTGTTATCTCTTTTGTCGAAAATCAGCCGTTTTTGCTCGAACATTAAATGCCTCCAAATGGTATTTATTTCACTTCCCGAGCCCCTGGGAGCATGAAAATCACTTTAAACATGCTAATTTTAGCTCTAACACTGATGATCCACCTACAAATGTGAACTGACGTTCAAAAATAAAACATTTGAAAACGGACAATTTTCCACATTTCTGAAGCAGGACGTAATGGGGGGGTGTTATCTCTTTTGTCGAAAATCAGCCGTTTTTGCTCGAACATTAAATGCCTCCAAATGGTATTTAATTAACTTCCCGGGGTGAAGAAACCCTTTTTGAGAACTCAGAGTGGGTAAATTGGCCATTTTCATGCACTTTTAACCATTCCATAAATCTTGTGTTTAGGGCCCCAGGGAGCATGAAAATCACTTTAAACATGCTAATTTTAGCTCTAACACTGATGATCCACCTACAAATGTGAACTGACGTTCAAAAATAAAACATTTGAAAACGGACCATTTTCCACATTTCTGAAGCATGACGTAATGGGGGGGTGTTATCTCTTTTGTCGAAAATCAGCCGTTTTTGCTCGAACATTAAATGCCTCCAAATGGTATTTATTTCACTTCCCGAGCCCCTGGGAGCATGAAAATCACTTTAAACATGCTAATTTTAGCTCTAACACTGATGATCCACCTACAAATGTGAACTGACGTTCAAAAATAAAACATTTGAAAACGGACCATTTTCCACATTTCTGAAGCAGGACGTAATGGGGGGGTGTTATCTCTTTTGTCGAAAATCAGCCGTTTTTGCTCGAACATTAAATGCCTCCAAATGGTATTTATTTCACTTCCCGAGCCCCTGGGAGCATGAAAATCACTTTAAACATGCTAATTTTAGCTCTAACACTGATGATCCACCTACAAATGTGAACTGACGTTCAAAAATAAAACATTTGAAAACGGACCATTTTCCACATTTCTGAAGCAGGACGTAATGGGGGGGTGTTATCTCTTTTGTCGAAAAACAGCCGTTTTTGCTCGAACATTAAATGCCTCCAAATGGTATTTATTTCACTTCCCGAGCCCCTGGGAGCATGAAAAACACTTTAAACATGCTAATTTTAGCTCTAACACTGATGATCCACCTACAAATGTGAACTGACGTTCAAAAATAAAACATTTGAAAACGGACCATTTTCCACATTTCTGAAGCATGACGTAATGGGGGGGTGTTATCTCTTTTGTCGAAAATCAGCCGTTTTTGCTCGAACATTAAATGCCTCCAAATGGTATTTAATTAACTTCCAGCGCCCCTGGAAGCATGAAAATCACTTTAAACATGCTAATTTTAGCTCTAACACTGATGATCCACCTACAAATGTGAACTGACGTTCAAAAATAAAACATTTGAAAACGGACCATTTTCCACATTTCTGAAGCATGACGTAATGGGGGGGTGTTATCTCTTTTGTCGAAAATCAGCCGTTTTTGCTCGAACATTAAATGCCTCCAAATGGTATTTATTTCACTTCCCGAGCCCCTGGGAGCATGAAAATCACTTTAAACATGCTAATTTTAGCTCTAACACTGATGATCCACCTACAAATGTGAACTGACGTTCAAAAATAAAACATTTGAAAACGGACCATTTTCCACATTTCTGAAGCATGATGTAATGGGGGGGTGTTATCTCCTTTGTCGAAAATCAGCCGTTTTTGCTCGAACATTAAATGCCTCCAAATGGTATTTATTTCACTTCCCGAGCCCCTGGGAGCATGAAAATCACTTTAAACATGCTAATTTTAGCTCTAACACTGATGATCCACCTACAAATGTGAACTGACGTTCAAAAATAAAACATTTGAAAACGGACCATTTTCCACATTTCTGAAGCAGGACGTAATGGGGGGGTGTTATCTCTTTTGTCGAAAATCAGCCGTTTTTGCTCGAACATTAAATGCCTCCAAATGGTATTTATTTCACTTCCCGAGCCCCTGGGAGCATGAAAATCACGTTAAACATGCTAATTTGAGCTCTAACACTGATGATCCACCTACAAATGTGAACTGACGTTCAAAAATAAAACATTTGAAAACGGACCATTTTCCACATTTCTGAAGCAGGACGTAATGGGGGGGGTGTTATCTCTTTTGTCGAAAATCAGCCGTTTTTGCTCGAACATTAAATGCCTCCAAATGGTATTTATTTCACTTCCCGAGCCCCTGGGAGCATGAAAATCACTTTAAACATGCTAATTTTAGCTCTAACACTGATGATCTACCTACAAATGTGAACTGACGTTCAAAAATAAAACATTTGAAAACGGACCATTTTCCACATTTCTGAAGCATGACGTAATGGGGGGGTGTTATCTCTTTTGTCGAAAATCAGCCGTTTTTGCTCGAACATTAAATGCCTCCAAATGGTATTTAATTAACTTCCAGCGCCCCTGGAAGCATGAAAATCACTTTAAACATGCTAATTTTAGCTCTAACACTGATGATCCACCTACAAATGTGAACTGACGTTCAAAAATAAAACATTTGAAAACGGACCATTTTCCACATTTCTGAAGCATGACGTAATGGGGGGGTGTTATCTCTTTTGTCGAAAATCAGCCGTTTTTGCTCGAACATTAAATGCCTCCAAATGGTATTTATTTCACTTCCCGAGCCCCTGGGAGCATGAAAATCACTTTAAACATGCTAATTTTAGCTCTAACACTGATGATCCACCTACAAATGTGAACTGACGTTCAAAAATAAAACATTTGAAAACGGACCATTTTCCACATTTCTGAAGCATGACGTAATGGGGGGATGTTATCTCCTTTGTCGAAAATCAGCCGTTTGTGCTCGAACATTAAATGCCTCCAAATGGTATTTATTTCACTTCCCGAGCCCCTGGAAGCATGAAAATCACTTTAAACATGCTAATTTTAGCTCTAACACTGATGATCCACCTACAAATGTGAACTGACGTTCAAAAATAAAACATTTGAAAACGGACCATTTTCCACATTTCTGAAGCAGGACGTAATGGGGGGGTGTTATCTCTTTTGTTGAAAATCAGCCGTTTTTGCTCGAACATTAAATGCCTCCAAATGGTATTTAATTAACTTCCCGGGGTGAAGAAACCCTTTTTGAGAACTCAGAGTGGGTAAATTGGCCATTTTCATGCACTTTTAACCATTCCATAAATCTTGTGTTTAGGGCCCCTGGGAGCATGAAAATCACTTTAAATATGCTAATTTTAGCTCTAACACTGATGATCCACCTACAAATGTGAACTGACGTTCAAAAATAAAACATTTGAAAACGGACCATTTTCCACATTTCTGAAGCAGGACGTAATGGGGGGGTGTTATCTCTTTTGTCGAAAATCAGCCGTTTTTGCTCGAACATTAAATGCCTCCAAATGGTATTTAATTAACTTCCCGGGGTGAAGAAACCCTTTTTGAGAACTCAGAGTGGGTAAATTGGCCATTTTCATGCACTTTTAACCATTCCATAAATCTTGTGTTTAGGGCCCCTGGAAGCATGAAAATCACTTTAAACATGCTAATTTTAGCTCTAACACTGATGATCCACCTACAAATGTGAACTGACGTTCAAAAATAAAACATTTGAAAACGGACCATTTTCCACATTTCTGAAGCATGACGTAATGGGGGGTGTTATCTCTTTTGTCGAAAATCAGCCGTTTTTGCTCGAACATTAAATGCCTCCAAATGGTATTTATTTCACTTCCCGAGCCCCTGGAAGCATGAAAATCACTTTAAACATGCTAATTTTAGCTCTAACACTGATGATCCACCTACAAATGTGAACTGACGTTCAAAAATAAAACATTTGAAAACGGACCATTTTCCACATTTCTGAAGCATGACGTAATGGGGGGGTGTTATCTCTTTTGTCGAAAATCAGCCGTTTTTGCTCGAACATTAAATGCCTCCAAATGGTATTTAATTAACTTCCCGGGGTGAAGAAACCCTTTTTGAGAACTCAGAGTGGGTAAATTGGCCATTTTCATGCACTTTTAACCATTCCATAAATCTTGTGTTTAGGGCCCCTGGGAGCATGAAAATCCCTTTAAACATGCTAATTTTAGCTCTAACACTGATGATCCACCTACAAATGTGAACTGACGTTCAAAAATAAAACATTTGAAAACGGACCATTTTCCACATTTCTGAAGCATGACGTAATGGGGGGGTGTTATCTCTTTTGTCGAAAATCAGCCGTTTTTGCTCGAACATTAAATGCCTCCAAATGGTATTTAATTAACTTCCCGGGGTGAAGAAACCCTTTTTGAGAACTCAGAGTGGGTAAATTGGCCATTTTCATGCACTTTTAACCATTCCATAAATCTTGTGTTTAGGGCCCCTGGAAGCATGAAAATCACTTTAAACATGCTAATTTTAGCTCTAACACTGATGCTCCACCTACAAATGTGAACTGACGTTCAAAAATAAAACATTTGAAAACGGACCATTTTCCACATTTCTGAAGCATGACGTAATGGGGGGGTGTTATCTCTTTTGTCGAAAATCTGCCGTTTTTGCTTGAACATTAAATGCCTCCAAATGGTATTTATTTTACTTCCCGAGCCCCTGGAAGCATGAAAATCACTTTAAACATGCTAATTTTAGCTCTAACACTGATGATCCACCTACAAATGTGAACTGACGTTCAAAAATAAAACATTTGAAAACGGACCATTTTCCACATTTCTGAAGCATGACGTAATGGGGGGGTGTTATCTCTTTTGTCGAAAATCAGCCGTTTTTGCTCGAACATTAAATGCCTCCAAATGGTATTTAATTAACTTCCCGGGGTGAAGAAACCCTTTTTGAGAACTCAGAGTGGGTAAATTGGCCATTTTCATGCACTTTTAACCGTTCCATAAATCTTGTGTTTAGGGCCCCTGGGAGCATGAAAATCACTTTAAACATGCTAATTTTAGCTCTAACACTGATGATCCACCTACAAATGTGAACTGACGTTCAAAAATAAAACATTTGAAAACGGACCATTATCCACATTTCTGAAGCATGACGTAATGGGGGGGGTGTTATCTCTTTTGTCGAAAATCAGCCGTTTTTGCTCAAACATTAAATGCCTCCAAATGGTATTTAATAAACTTCCCGGGGTGAAGAAACATTTTTTGAGAACTCAGAGTGGGTAAATTGGCCATTTTCATGCACTTTTAACCATTCCATAAATCTTGTGTTTAGGGCCCCTGGGAGCATGAAAATCACTTTAAACATGCTAATTTTAGCTCTAACACTGATGATCCACCTACAAATGTGAACTGACGTTCAAAAATAAAACATTTGAAAACGGACCATTTTCCACATTTCTGAAGCAGGACGTAATGGGGGGTGTTATCTCTTTTGTCGAAAATCAGCCGTTTTCGCTCGAACATTAAATGCCTCCAAATGGTATTTAATTAACTTCCCGGGGTGAAGAAACCCTTTTTGAGAACTCAGAGTGGGTAAATTGGCCATTTTCATGCACTTTTAACCATTCCATAAATCTTGTGTTTAGGGCCCCTGGGAGCATGAAAATCACTTTAAACATGCTAATTTTAGCTCTAACACTGATGATCCACCTACAAATGTGAACTGACGTTCAAAAATAAAACATTTGAAAACGGACCATTTTCCACATTTCTGAAGCATGACGTAATGGGGGGGTGATATCTCTTTTGTCGAAAATCAGCCGTTTTTGCTCGAACATTAAATGCCTCCAAATGGTATTTATTTCACTTCCCGAGCCCCTGGAAGCATAAAAATCACTTTAAACATGCTAATTTTAGCTCTAACACTGATGATCCACCTACAAATGTGAACTGACGTTCAAAAATAAAACATTTGAAAACGGACCATTTTCCACATTTCGGAAGCAGGACGTAATGGGGGGGTGTTATCTCTTTTGTCGGAAATCAGCCGTTTTTGCTCGAACATTAAATGCCTCCAAATGGTATTTAATTAACTTCCCGGGGTGAAGAAACCCTTTTTGAGAACTCAGAGTGGGTAAATTGGCCATTTTCATGCACTTTTAACCATTCCATAAATCTTGTGTTTAGGGCCCCTGGGAGCATGAAAATCACTTTAAACATGCTAATTTTAGCTCTAACACTGATGATCCACCTACAAATGTGAACTGACGTTCAAAAATAAAACATTTGAAAACGGACCATTTTCCACATTTCTGAAGCAGGACGTAATGGGGGGGGTGTTATCTCTTTTGTCGAAAATCAGCCGTTTTTGCTCGAACATTAAATGCCTCCAAATGGTATTTATTTCACTTCCCGAGCCCCTGGAAGCATGAAAATCACTTTAAACATGCTAATTTTAGCTCTAACACTGATGATCCACCTACAAATGTGAACTGACGTTCAAAAATAAAACATTTGAAAACGGACCATTTTCCACATTTCTGAAGCAGGACGTAATGGGGGGGGTGTTATCTCTTTTGTCGAAAATCAGCCGTTTTTGCTAGAACATTAAATGCCTCCAAATGGTATTTATTTCACTTCCCGAGCCCCTGGAAGCATGAAAATCACTTTAAACATGCTAATTTTAGCTCTAACACTGATGATCCACCTACAAATGTGAACTGACGTTCAAAAATAAAACATTTGAAAACGGACCATTTTCCACATTTCTGAAGCAGGACGTAATGGGGGGTGTTATCTCTTTTGTCGAAAATCAGCCGTTTCTGCTCGAACATTAAATGCCTCCAAATTGTATTTATTTCACTACCCGAGCCCCTGGAAGCATGAAAATCACTTTAAACATGCTGATTTTAGCTCTAACACTGATGATCCACCTACAAATGTGAACTGACGTTCAAAAATAAAACATTTGAAAACGGACCATTTTCCACATTTCTGAAGCATGACGTAATGGGGGGGTGTTATCTCTTTTGTCGAAAATCAGTCGTTTTTGCTCGAACATTAAATGCCTCCAAATGGTATTTATTTCACTTCCCGGGGTGAAGAAACCCTTTTTGAGAACTCAGAGTGGGTAAATTGGCCATTTTCATGCACTTTTAACCATTCCATAAATCTTGTGTTTAGGGCCCCTGGAAGCATGAAAATCACTTTAAACATGCTAATTTTAGCTCTAACACTGATGATCCACCTACAAATGTGAACTGACGTTCAAAAATAAAACATTTGAAAACGGACCATTTTCCACATTTCTGAAGCAGGACGTAATGGGGGGGTGTTATCTCTTTTGTCGAAAATCAGCCGTTTTTGCTCGAACATTAAATGCCTCCAAATGGTATTTAATTAACTTCCCGGGGTGAAGAAACCCTTTTTGAGAACTCAGAGTGGGTAAATTGGCCATTTTCATGCACTTTTAACCATTCCATAAATCTTGTGTTTAGGGCCCCTGGGAGCATGAAAATCACTTTAAACATGCTAATTTTAGCTCTAACACTGATGATCCACCTACAAATGTGAACTGACGTTCAAAAATAAAACATTTGAAAACGGACCATTTTCCACATTTCTGAAGCATGACGTAATGGGGGGGTGTTATCTCTTTTGTCGAAAATCAGCCGTTTTTGCTCGAACATTAAATGCCTCCAAATGGTATTTATTTCACTTCCCGAGCCCCTGGGAGCATGAAAATCACTTTAAACATGCTAATTTTAGCTCTAACACTGATGATCCACCTACAAATGTGAACTGACGTTCAAAAATAAAACATTTGAAAACGGACCATTTTCCACATTTCTGAAGCAGGACGTAATGGGGGGGTGTTATCTCTTTTGTCGAAAATCAGCCGTTTTTGCTCGAACATTAAATGCCTCCAAATGGTATTTATTTCACTTCCCGAGCCCCTGGGAGCATGAAAATCACTTTAAACATGCTAATTTTAGCTCTAACACTGATGATCCACCTACAAATGTGAACTGACGTTCAAAAATAAAACATTTGAAAACGGACCATTTTCCACATTTCTGAAGCATGACGTAATGGGGGGGTGTTATCTCCTTTGTCGAAAATCAGCCGTTTTTGCTCGAACATTAAATGCCTCCAAATGGTATTTATTTCACTTCCCGAGCCCCTGGGAGCATGAAAATCACTTTAAACATGCTAATTTTAGCTCTAACACTGATGATCCACCTACAAATGTGAACTGACGTTCAAAAATAAAACATTTGAAAACGGACCATTTTCCACATTTCTGAAGCAGGACGTAATGGGGGGGTGTTATCTCTTTTGTCGAAAATCAGCCGTTTTTGCTCGAACATTAAATGCTTCCAAATGGTATTTATTTCACTTCCCGAGCCCCTGGGAGCATGAAAATCACTTTAAACATGCTAATTTTAGCTCTAACACTGATGATCCACCTACAAATGTGAACTGACGTTCAAAAATAAAACATTTGAAAACGGACCATTTTCCACATTTCTGAAGCATGACGTAATGGGGGGGTGTTATCTCTTTTGTCGAAAATCAGCCGTTTTTGCTCGAACATTAAATGCCTCCAAATGGTATTTAATTAACTTCCAGCGCCCCTGGAAGCATGAAAATCACTTTAAACATGCTAATTTTAGCTCTAACACTGATGATCCACCTACAAATGTGAACTGACGTTCAAAAATAAAACATTTGAAAACGGACCATTTTCCACATTTCTGAAGCATGACGTAATGGGGGGTGTTATCTCTTTTGTCGAAAATCAGCCGTTTTTGCTCGAACATTAAATGCCTCCAAATGGTATTTATTTCACTTCCCGAGCCCCTGGGAGCATGAAAATCACTTTAAACATGCTAATTTTAGCTCTAACACTGATGATCCACCTACAAATGTGAACTGACGTTCAAAAATAAAACATTTGAAAACGGACCATTTTCCACATTTCTGAAGCATGAGGTAATGGGGGGGTGTTATCTCCTTTGTCGAAAATCAGCCGTTTTTGCTCGAACATTAAATGCCTCCAAATGGTATTTATTTCACTTCCCGAGCCCCTGGGAGCATGAAAATCACTTTAAACATGCTAATTTTAGCTCTAACACTGATGATCCACCTACAAATGTGAACTGACGTTCAAAAATAAAACATTTGAAAACGGACCATTTTCCACATTTCTGAAGCAGGACGTAATGGGGGGGTGTTATCTCTTTTGTCGAAAATCAGCCGTTTTTGCTCGAACATTAAATGCCTCCAAATGGTATTTATTTCACTTCCCGAGCCCCTGGGAGCATGAAAATCACTTTAAACATGCTAATTTTAGCTCTAACACTGATGATCCACCTACAAATGTGAACTGACGTTCAAAAATAAAACATTTGAAAACGGACCATTTTCCAAATTTCTGAAGCATGACGTAATGGGGGGGTGTTATCTCTTTTGTCGAAAATCAGCCGTTTTTGATCGAACATTAAATGCCTCCAAATGGTATTTAGTTCACTTCCCGAGCCCCTGGAAGCATGAAAATCACTTTAAACATGCTAATTTTAGCTCTAACACTGATGATCCACCTACAAATGTGAACTGACGTTCAAAAATAAAACATTTGAAAACGGACCATTTTCCACATTTCTGAAGCAGGACGTAATGGGGGGGTGTTATCTCTTTTGTCGAAAATCAGCCGTTTTTGCTCGAACATTAAATGCCTCCAAATGGTATTTAATTAACTTCCCGGGGTGAAGAAACCCTTTTTGAGAACTCAGAGTGGGTAAATTGGCCATTTTCATGCACTTTTAACCATTCCATAAATCTTGTGTTTAGGGCCCCTGGGAGCATGAAAATCACTTTAAACATGCTAATTTTAGCTCTAACACTGATGATCCACCTACAAATGTGAACTGACGTTCAAAAATAAAACATTTGAAAACGGACCATTTTCCACATTTCTGAAGCATGACGTAATGGGGGGGTGTTATCTCTTTTGTCGAAAATCAGCCGTTTTTGCTCGAACATTAAATGCCTCCAAATGGTATTTAATTAACTTCCCGGGGTGAAGAAACCCTTTTTGAGAACTCAGAGTGGGTAAATTGGCCATTTTCATGCACTTTTAACCATTCCATAAATCTTGTGTTTAGGGCCCCTGGGAGCATGAAAATCACTTTAAACATGCTAATTTTAGCTCTAACACTGATGATCCACCTACAAATGTGAACTGACGTTCAAAAATAAAACATTTGAAAACGGACCATTTTCCACATTTCTGAAGCAGGACGTAATGGGGGGGTGTTATCTCTTTTGTCGAAAATCAGCCGTTTTTGCTCGAACATTAAATGCCTCCAAATGGTATTTAATTAACTTCCCGGGGTGAAGAAACCCTTTTTGAGAACTCAGAGTGGGTAAATTGGCCATTTTCATGCACTTTTAACCATTCCATAAATCTTGTGTTTAGGGCCCCTGGAAGCATGAAAATCACTTTAAACATGCTAATTTTAGCTCTAACACTGATGATCCACCTACAAATGTGAACTGACGTTCAAAAATAAAACATTTGAAAACGGACCATTTTCCACATTTCTGAAGCATGACGTAATGGGGGGTGTTATCTCTTTTGTCGAAAATCAGCCGTTTTTGCTCGAACATTAAATGCCTCCAATTGGTATTTAATTAACTTCCCGAGCCCCTGGAAGCATGAAAATCACTTTAAACATGCTAATTTTAGCTCTAACACTGATGATCCACCTACAAATGTGAACTGACGTTCAAAAATAAAACATTTGAAAACGGACCATTTTCCACATTTCTGAAGCATGACGTAATGGGGGGGTGTTATCTCTTTTGTCGAAAATCAGCCGTTTTTGCTCGAACATTAAATGCCTCCAAATGGTATTTATTTCACTTCCCGAGCCCCTGGAAGCATGAAAATCACTTTAAACATGCTAATTTTAGCTCTAACACTGATGATCCACCTACAAATGTGAACTGACGTTCAAAAATAAAACATTTGAAAACGGACCATTTTCCACATTTCTGAAGCATGACGCAATGGGGGGGGTGTTATCTCTTTTGTCGAAAATCAGCCGTTTTTGCTCGAACATTAAATGCCTCCAAATGGTATTTAATTAACTTCCCGGGGTGAAGAAACCCTTTTTGAGAACTCAGAGTGGGTAAATTGGCCATTTTCATGCACTTTTAACCATTCCATAAATCTTGTGTTTAGGGCCCCTGGGAGCATGAAAATCACTTTAAACATGCTAATTTTAGCTCTAACACTGATGATCCACCTACAAATGTGAACTGACGTTCAAAAATAAAACATTTGAAAACGGACCATTTTCCACATTTCTGAAGCATGACGTAATGGGGGGGTGTTATCTCTTTTGTCGAAAATCAGCCGTTTTTGCTCGAACATTAAATGCCTCCAAATGGTATTTATTTCACTTCCCGAGCCCCTGGAAGCATGAAAATCACTTTAAACATGCTAATTTTAGCTCTAACACTGATGATCCACCTACAAATGTGAACTGACGTTCAAAAATAAAACATTTGAAAACTGACCATTTTCCACATTTCTGCAGCATGACGTAATGGTGGGGTGTTATCTCTTTTGTCGAAAATCAGCCGTTTTTGCTCGAACATTAAATGCCTCCAAATGGTATTTATTTCACTTCCCGAGCCCCTGGAAGCATGAAAATCACTTTAAACATGCTAATTTTAGCTCTAACACTGATGATCCACCTACAAATGTGAACTGACGTTCAAAAATAAAACATTTGAAAACGGACCATTTTCCACATTTCTGAAGCATGACGTTATGGGGGGGTGTTATCTCTTTTGTCGAAAATCAGCCGTTTTTGCTCGAACATTAAATGCCTCCAAATGGTATTTAATTAACTTCCCGGGGTGAAGAAACCCTTTTTGAGAACTCAGAGTGGGTAAATTGGCCATTTTCATGCACTTTTAACCATTCCATAAATCTTGTGTTTAGGGCCCCTGGGAGCATGAAAATCACTTTAAACATGCTAATTTTAGCTCTAACACTGATGATCCACCTACAAATGTGAACTGACATTCAAAAATTAAACATTTGAAAACGGACCATTTTCCACATTTCTGAAGCATGACGTAATGGGGGGGTGTTATCTCTTTTGTCGAAAATCAGCCGTTTTTGCTCGAACATTAAATGCCTCCAAATGGTATTTAATTAACTTCCCGGGGTGAAGAAACCCTTTTTGAGAACTCAGAGTGGGTAAATTGGCCATTTTCATGCACTTTTAACCATCCCATAAATCTTGTGTTTAGGGCCCCTGGGAGCATGAAAATCACTTTAAACATGCTAATTTTAGCTCTAACACTGATGATCCACCTACAAATGTGAACTGACGTTCAAAAATAAAACATTTGAAAACGGACCATTTTCCACATTTCTGAAGCATGACGTAATGGGGGGGTGTTATCTCTTTTGTCGAAAATCAGCCGTTTTTGCTCGAACATTAAATGCCTCCAAATGGTATTTAATTAACTTCCCGGGGTGAAGAAACCCTTTTTGAGAACTCAGAGTGGGTAAATTGGCCATTTTCATGCACTTTTAACCATTCCATGAATCTTGTGTTTAGGGCCCCTGGAAGCATGAAAATCACTTTAAACATGCTAATTTTAGCTCTAACACTGATGATCCACCTACAAATGTGAACTGACGTTCAAAAATAAAACATTTGAAAACGGACCATTTTCCACATTTCTGAAGCATGACGTAATGGGGGGGTGTTATCTCTTTTGTCGAAAATCAGCCGTTTTTGCTCGAACATTAAATGCCTCCAAATGGTATTTATTTCACTTCCCGAGCCCCTGGAAGCATGAAAATCACTTTAAACATGCTAATTTTAGCTCTAACACTGATGATCCACCTACAAATGTGAACTGACGTTCAAAAATAAAACATTTGAAAACGGACCATTTTCCACATTTCTGAAGCATGACGTAATGGGGGGGTGTTATCTCTTTTGTCGAAAATCAGCCGTTTTTGCTCGAACATTAAATGCCTCCAAATGGTATTTAATTAACTTCCAGCGCCCCTGGAAGCATGAAAATCACTTTAAACATGCTAATTTTAGCTCTAACACTGATGATCCACCTACAAATGTGAACTGACGTTCAAAAATAAAACATTTGAAAACGGACCATTTTCCACATTTCTGAAGCATGACGTAATGGGGGGTGTTATCTCTTTTGTCGAAAATCAGCCGTTTTTGCTCGAACATTAAATGCCTCCAAATGGTATTTATTTCACTTCCCGAGCCCCTGGGAGCATGAAAATCACTTTAAACATGCTAATTTTAGCTCTAACACTGATGATCCACCTACAAATGTGAACTGACGTTCAAAAATAAAACATTTGAAAACGGACCATTTTCCACATTTCTGAAGCATGACGTAATGGGGGGGTGTTATCTCCTTTGTCGAAAATCAGCCGTTTTTGCTCGAACATTAAATGCCTCCAAATGGTATTTATTTCACTTCCCGAGCCCCTGGGAGCATGAAAATCACTTTAAACATGCTAATTTTAGCTCTAACACTGATGATCCACCTACAAATGTGAACTGACGTTCAAAAATAAAACATTTGAAAACGGACCATTTTCCACATTTCTGAAGCAGGACGTAATGGGGGGGTGTTATCTCTTTTGTCGAAAATCAGCCGTTTTTGCTCGAACATTAAATGCCTCCAAATGGTATTTATTTCACTTCCCGAGCCCCTGGGAGCATGAAAATCACTTTAAACATGCTAATTTTAGCTCTAACACTGATGATCCACCTACAAATGTGAACTGACGTTCAAAAATAAAACATTTGAAAACGGACCATTTTCCAAATTTCTGAAGCATGACGTAATGGGGGGGTGTTATCTCTTTTGTCGAAAATCAGCCGTTTTTGATCGAACATTAAATGCCTCCAAATGGTATTTAGTTCACTTCCCGAGCCCCTGGAAGCATGAAAATCACTTTAAACATGCTAATTTTAGCTCTAACACTGATGATCCACCTACAAATGTGAACTGACGTTCAAAAATAAAACATTTGAAAACGGACCATTTTCCACATTTCTGAAGCAGGACGTAATGGGGGGGTGTTATCTCTTTTGTCGAAAATCAGCCGTTTTTGCTCGAACATTAAATGCCTCCAAATGGTATTTAATTAACTTCCCGGGGTGAAGAAACCCTTTTTGAGAACTCAGAGTGGGTAAATTGGCCATTTTCATGCACTTTTAACCATTCCATAAATCTTGTGTTTAGGGCCCCTGGGAGCATGAAAATCACTTTAAACATGCTAATTTTAGCTCTAACACTGATGATCCACCTACAAATGTGAACTGACGTTCAAAAATAAAACATTTGAAAACGGACCATTTTCCACATTTCTGAAGCATGACGTAATGGGGGGGTGTTATCTCTTTTGTCGAAAATCAGCCGTTTTTGCTCGAACATTAAATGCCTCCAAATGGTATTTAATTAACTTCCCGGGGTGAAGAAACCCTTTTTGAGAACTCAGAGTGGGTAAATTGGCCATTTTCATGCACTTTTAACCATTCCATAAATCTTGTGTTTAGGGCCCCTGGGAGCATGAAAATCACTTTAAACATGCTAATTTTAGCTCTAACACTGATGATCCACCTACAAATGTGAACTGACGTTCAAAAATAAAACATTTGAAAACGGACCATTTTCCACATTTCTGAAGCAGGACGTAATGGGGGGGTGTTATCTCTTTTGTCGAAAATCAGCCGTTTTTGCTCGAACATTAAATGCCTCCAAATGGTATTTAATTAACTTCCCGGGGTGAAGAAACCCTTTTTGAGAACTCAGAGTGGGTAAATTGGCCATTTTCATGCACTTTTAACCATTCCATAAATCTTGTGTTTAGGGCCCCTGGAAGCATGAAAATCACTTTAAACATGCTAATTTTAGCTCTAACACTGATGATCCACCTACAAATGTGAACTGACGTTCAAAAATAAAACATTTGAAAACGGACCATTTTCCACATTTCTGAAGCATGACGTAATGGGGGGTGTTATCTCTTTTGTCGAAAATCAGCCGTTTTTGCTCGAACATTAAATGCCTCCAAATGGTATTTAATTAACTTCCCGAGCCCCTAGAAGCATGAAAATCACTTTAAACATGCTAATTTTAGCTCTAACACTGATGATCCACCTACAAATGTGAACTGACGTTCAAAAATAAAACATTTGAAAACGGACCATTTTCCACATTTCTGAAGCATGACGTAATGGGGGGGTGTTATCTCTTTTGTCGAAAATCAGCCGTTTTTGCTCGAACATTAAATGCCTCCAAATGGTATTTATTTCACTTCCCGAGCCCCTGGAAGCATGAAAATCACTTTAAACATGCTAATTTTAGCTCTAACACTGATGATCCACCTACAAATGTGAACTGACGTTCAAAAATAAAACATTTGAAAACGGACCATTTTCCACATTTCTGAAGCATGACGCAATGGGGGGGGTGTTATCTCTTTTGTCGAAAATCAGCCGTTTTTGCTCGAACATTAAATGCCTCCAAATGGTATTTAATTAACTTCCCGGGGTGAAGAAACCCTTTTTGAGAACTCAGAGTGGGTAAATTGGCCATTTTCATGCACTTTTAACCATTCCATAAATCTTGTGTTTAGGGCCCCTGGGAGCATGAAAATCACTTTAAACATGCTAATTTTAGCTCTAACACTGATGATCCACCTACAAATGTGAACTGACGTTCAAAAATAAAACATTTGAAAACGGACCATTTTCCACATTTCTGAAGCATGACGTAATGGGGGGGTGTTATCTCTTTTGTCGAAAATCAGCCGTTTTTGCTCGAACATTAAATGCCTCCAAATGGTATTTATTTCACTTCCCGAGCCCCTGGAAGCATGAAAATCACTTTAAACATGCTAATTTTAGCTCTAACACTGATGATCCACCTACAAATGTGAACTGACGTTCAAAAATAAAACATTTGAAAACTGACCATTTTCCACATTTCTGCAGCATGACGTAATGGTGGGGTGTTATCTCTTTTGTCGAAAATCAGCCGTTTTTGCTCGAACATTAAATGCCTCCAAATGGTATTTATTTCACTTCCCGAGCCCCTGGAAGCATGAAAATCACTTTAAACATGCTAATTTTAGCTCTAACACTGATGATCCACCTACAAATGTGAACTGACGTTCAAAAATAAAACATTTGAAAACGGACCATTTTCCACATTTCTGAAGCATGACGTTATGGGGGGGTGTTATCTCTTTTGTCGAAAATCAGCCGTTTTTGCTCGAACATTAAATGCCTCCAAATGGTATTTAATTAACTTCCCGGGGTGAAGAAACCCTTTTTGAGAACTCAGAGTGGGTAAATTGGCCATTTTCATGCACTTTTAACCATTCCATAAATCTTGTGTTTAGGGCCCCTGGGAGCATGAAAATCACTTTAAACATGCTAATTTTAGCTCTAACACTGATGATCCACCTACAAATGTGAACTGACATTCAAAAATTAAACATTTGAAAACGGACCATTTTCCACATTTCTGAAGCATGACGTAATGGGGGGGTGTTATCTCTTTTGTCGAAAATCAGCCGTTTTTGCTCGAACATTAAATGCCTCCAAATGGTATTTAATTAACTTCCCGGGGTGAAGAAACCCTTTTTGAGAACTCAGAGTGGGTAAATTGGCCATTTTCATGCACTTTTAACCATCCCATAAATCTTGTGTTTAGGGCCCCTGGGAGCATGAAAATCACTTTAAACATGCTAATTTTAGCTCTAACACTGATGATCCACCTACAAATGTGAACTGACGTTCAAAAATAAAACATTTGAAAACGGACCATTTTCCACATTTCTGAAGCATGACGTAATGGGGGGGTGTTATCTCTTTTGTCGAAAATCAGCCGTTTTTGCTCGAACATTAAATGCCTCCAAATGGTATTTAATTAACTTCCCGGGGTGAAGAAACCCTTTTTGAGAACTCAGAGTGGGTAAATTGGCCATTTTCATGCACTTTTAACCATTCCATGAATCTTGTGTTTAGGGCCCCTGGAAGCATGAAAATCACTTTAAACATGCTAATTTTAGCTCTAACACTGATGATCCACCTACAAATGTGAACTGACGTTCAAAAATAAAACATTTGAAAACGGACCATTTTCCACATTTCTGAAGCATGACGTAATGGGGGGGTGTTATCTCTTTTGTCGAAAATCAGCCGTTTTTGCTCGAACATTAAATGCCTCCAAATGGTATTTATTTCACTTCCCGAGCCCCTGGAAGCATGAAAATCACTTTAAACATGCTAATTTTAGCTCTAACACTGATGATCCACCTACAAATGTGAACTGACGTTCAAAAATAAAACATTTGAAAACGGACCATTTTCCACATTTCTGAAGCATGACGTAATGGGGGGGTGTTATCTCTTTTGTCGAAAATCAGCCGTTTTTGCTCGAACATTAAATGCCTCCAAATGGTATTTAATTAACTTCCCGGGGTGAAGAAACCCTTTTTGAGAACTCAGAGTGGGTAAATTGGCCATTTTCATGCACTTTTAACCATTCCATAAATCTTGTGTTTAGGGCCCCTGGGAGCATGAAAATCACTTTAAACATGCTAATTTTAGCTCTAACACTGATGATCCACCTACAAATGTGAACTGACGTTCAAAAATAAAACATTTGAAAACGGACCATTTTCCACATTTCTGAAGCAGGACGTAATGGGGGGTGTTATCTCTTTTGTCGAAAATCAGCCGTTTTTGCTCGAACATTAAATGCCTCCAAATGGTATTTAATTAACTTCCCGGGGTGAAGAAACCCTTTTTGAGAACTCAGAGTGGGTAAATTGGCCATTTTCTTGCACTTTTAACCATTCCATAAATCTTGTGTTTAGGGCCCCTGGGAGCATGAAAATCACTTTAAACATGCTAATTTTAGCTGTAACACTGATGATCCACCTACAAATGTGAACTGACGTTCAAAAATAAAACATTTGAAAACGGACCATTTTCCACATTTCTGAAGCATGACGTAATGGGGGGGTGATATCTCTTTTGTCGAAAATCAGCCGTTTTTGCTCGAACATTAAATGCCTCCAAATGGTATTTATTTCACTTCCCGAGCCCCTGGAAGCATAAAAATCACTTTAAACATGCTAATTTTAGCTCTAACACTGATGATCCACCTACAAATGTGAACTGACGTTCAAAAATAAAACATTTGAAAACGGACCATTTTCCACATTTCTGAAGCAGGACGTAATGGGGGGGTGTTATCTCTTTTGTCGGAAATCAGCCGTTTTTGCTCGAACATTAAATGCCTCCAAATGGTATTTAATTAACTTCCCGGGGTGAAGAAACCCTTTTTGGGAACTCAGAGTGGGTAAATTGGCCATTTTCATGCACTTTTAACCATTCCATAAATCTTGTGTTTAGGGCCCCTGGGAGCATAAAAATCACTTTAAACATGCTAATTTTAGCTCTAACACTGATGATCCACCTACAAATGTGAACTGACGTTCAAAAATAAAACATTTGAAAACGGACCATTTTCCACATTTCTGAAGCAGGACGTAATGGGGGGGTGTTATCTCTTTTGTCGAAAATCAGCCGTTTTTGCTCGAACATTAAATGCCTCCAAATGGTATTTATTTCACTTCCCGAGCCCCTGGAAGCATGAAAATCACTTTAAACATGCTAATTTTAGCTCTAACACTGATGATCCACCTACAAATGTGAACTGACGTTCAAAAATAAAACATTTGAAAACGGACCATTTTCCACATTTCTGAAGCATGACGTAATGGGGGGGTGTTATCTCTTTTGTCAAAAATCAGCCGTTTTTGCTCGAACATTAAATGCCTCCAAATGGTATTTATTTCACTTCCCGAGCCCCTGGAAGCATAAAAATCACTTTAAACATGCTAATTTTAGCTCTAACACTGATGATCCACCTACAAATGTGAACTGACGTTCAAAAATAAAACATTTGAAAACGGACCATTTTCCACATTTCTGAAGCAGGACGTAATGGGGGGGTGTTATCTCTTTTGTCGGAAATCAGCCGTTTTTGCTCGAACATTAAATGCCTCCAAATGGTATTTAATTAACTTCCCGGGGTGAAGAAACCCTTTTTGGGAACTCAGAGTGGGTAAATTGGCCATTTTCATGCACTTTTAACCATTCCATAAATCTTGTGTTTAGGGCCCCTGGGAGCATGAAAATCACTTTAAACATGCTAATTTTAGCTCTAACACTGATGATCCACCTACAAATGTGAACTGACGTTCAAAAATAAAACATTTGAAAACGGACCATTTTCCACATTTCTGAAGCAGGACGTAATGGGGGGGTGTTATCTCTTTTGTCGAAAATCAGCCGTTTTTGCTCGAACATTAAATGCCTCCAAATGGTATTTATTTCACTTCCCGAGCCCCTGGAAGCATGAAAATCACTTTAAACATGCTAATTTTAGCTCTAACACTGATGATCCACCTACAAATGTGAACTGACGTTCAAAAATAAAACATTTGAAAACGGACCATTTTCCACATTTCTGAAGCAGGACGTAATGGGGGGGTGTTATCTCTTTTGTCGAAAATCAGCCGTTTTTGCTAGAACATTAAATGCCTCCAAATGGTATTTATTTCACTTCCCGAGCCCCTGGAAGCATGAAAATCACTTTAAACATGCTAATTTTAGCTCTAACACTGATGATCCACCTACAAATGTGAACTGACGTTCAAAAATAAAACATTTGAAAACGGACCATTTTCCACATTTCTGAAGCATGACGTAATGGGGGGGTGTTATCTCTTTTGTCAAAAATCAGCCGTTTTTGCTCGAACATTAAATGCCTCCAAATGGTATTTATTTCACTTCCCGAGCCCCTGGAAGCATGAAAATCACTTTAAACATGCTAATTTTAGCTCTAACACTGATGATCCACCTACAAATGTGAACTGACGTTCAAAAATAAAACATTTGAAAACGGACCATTTTCCACATTTCTGAAGCAGGACGTAATGGGGGGGTGTTATCTATTTTGTCGAAAATCAGCCGTTTTTGCTCGAACATTAAATGCCTCCAAATGGTATTTATTTTACTTCCCGAGCCCCTGGAAGCATGAAAATCACTTTAAACATGCTAATTTTAGCTCTAACACTGATGATCCACCTACAAATGTGAACTGACGTTCAAAAATAAAACATTTGAAAACGGACCATTTTCCACATTTCTGAAGCAGGACGTAATGGGGGGGTGTTATCTCTTTTGTCGAAAATCAGCCGTTTCTGCTTGAACATTAAATGCCTCCAAATTGTATTTATTTCACTACCCGAGCCCCTGGAAGCATGAAAATCACTTTAAACATGCTGATTTTAGCTCTAACACTGATGATCCACCTACAAATGTGAACTGACGTTCAAAAATAAAACATTTGAAAACGGACCATTTTCCACATTTCTGAAGCATGACGTAATGGGGGGGTGTTATCTCTTTTGTCGAAAATCAGTCGTTTTTGCTCGAACATTAAATGCCTCCAAATGGTATTTATTTCACTTCCCGGGGTGAAGAAACCCTTTTTGAGAACTCAGAGTGGGTAAATTGGCCATTTTCATGCACTTTTAACCATTCCATAAATCTTGTGTTTAGGGCCCCTGGAAGCATGAAAATCACTTTAAACATGCTAATTTTAGCTCTAACACTGATGATCCACCTACAAATGTGAACTGACGTTCAAAAATAAAACATTTGAAAACGGACCATTTTCCACATTTCTGAAGCAGGACGTAATGGGGGGGTGTTATCTCTTTTGTCGAAAATCAGCCGTTTTTGCTCGAACATTAAATGCCTCCAAATGGTATTTATTTCACTTCCCGAGCCCCTGGGAGCATGAAAATCACTTTAAACATGCTAATTTTAGCTCTAACACTGATGATCCACCTACAAATGTGAACTGACGTTCAAAAATAAAACATTTGAAAACGGACCATTTTCCACATTTCTGAAGCATGACGTAATGGGGGGGTGTTATCTCCTTTGTCGAAAATCAGCCGTTTTTGCTCGAACATTAAATGCCTCCAAATGGTATTTATTTCACTTCCCGAGCCCCTGGGAGCATGAAAATCACTTTAAACATGCTAATTTTAGCTCTAACACTGATGATCCACCTACAAATGTGAACTGACGTTCAAAAATAAAACATTTGAAAACGGACCATTTTCCACATTTCTGAAGCAGGACGTAATGGGGGGGTGTTATCTCTTTTGTCGGAAATCAGCCGTTTTTGCTCGAACATTAAATGCCTCCAAATGGTATTTAATTAACTTCCCGGGGTGAAGAAACCCTTTTTGGGAACTCAGAGTGGGTAAATTGGCCATTTTCATGCACTTTTAACCATTCCATAAATCTTGTGTTTAGGGCCCCTGGGAGCATGAAAATCACTTTAAACATGCTAATTTTAGCTCTAACACTGATGATCCACCTACAAATGTGAACTGACGTTCAAAAATAAAACATTTGAAAACGGACCATTTTCCACATTTCTGAAGCAGGACGTAATGGGGGGGTGTTATCTCTTTTGTCGAAAATCAGCCGTTTTTGCTCGAACATTAAATGCCTCCAAATGGTATTTATTTCACTTCCCGAGCCCCTGGAAGCATGAAAATCACTTTAAACATGCTAATTTTAGCTCTAACACTGATGATCCACCTACAAATGTGAACTGACGTTCAAAAATAAAACATTTGAAAACGGACCATTTTCCACATTTCTGAAGCAGGACGTAATGGGGGGGTGTTATCTCTTTTGTCGAAAATCAGCCGTTTTTGCTAGAACATTAAATGCCTCCAAATGGTATTTATTTCACTTCCCGAGCCCCTGGAAGCATGAAAATCACTTTAAACATGCTAATTTTAGCTCTAACACTGATGATCCACCTACAAATGTGAACTGACGTTCAAAAATAAAACATTTGAAAACGGACCATTTTCCACATTTCTGAAGCATGACGTAATGGGGGGGTGTTATCTCTTTTGTCAAAAATCAGCCGTTTTTGCTCGAACATTAAATGCCTCCAAATGGTATTTATTTCACTTCCCGAGCCCCTGGAAGCATGAAAATCACTTTAAACATGCTAATTTTAGCTCTAACACTGATGATCCACCTACAAATGTGAACTGACGTTCAAAAATAAAACATTTGAAAACGGACCATTTTCCACATTTCTGAAGCAGGACGTAATGGGGGGGTGTTATCTATTTTGTCGAAAATCAGCCGTTTTTGCTCGAACATTAAATGCCTCCAAATGGTATTTATTTTACTTCCCGAGCCCCTGGAAGCATGAAAATCACTTTAAACATGCTAATTTTAGCTCTAACACTGATGATCCACCTACAAATGTGAACTGACGTTCAAAAATAAAACATTTGAAAACGGACCATTTTCCACATTTCTGAAGCAGGACGTAATGGGGGGGTGTTATCTCTTTTGTCGAAAATCAGCCGTTTCTGCTCGAACATTAAATGCCTCCAAATTGTATTTATTTCACTACCCGAGCCCCTGGAAGCATGAAAATCACTTTAAACATGCTGATTTTAGCTCTAACACTGATGATCCACCTACAAATGTGAACTGACGTTCAAAAATAAAACATTTGAAAACGGACCATTTTCCACATTTCTGAAGCATGACGTAATGGGGGGGTGTTATCTCTTTTGTCGAAAATCAGTCGTTTTTGCTCGAACATTAAATGCCTCCAAATGGTATTTATTTCACTTCCCGGGGTGAAGAAACCCTTTTTGAGAACTCAGAGTGGGTAAATTGGCCATTTTCATGCACTTTTAACCATTCCATAAATCTTGTGTTTAGGGCCCCTGGAAGCATGAAAATCACTTTAAACATGCTAATTTTAGCTCTAACACTGATGATCCACCTACAAATGTGAACTGACGTTCAAAAATAAAACATTTGAAAACGGACCATTTTCCACATTTCTGAAGCAGGACGTAATGGGGGGGTGTTATCTCTTTTGTCGAAAATCAGCCGTTTTTGCTCGAACATTAAATGCCTCCAAATGGTATTTAATTAACTTCCCGGGGTGAAGAAACCCTTTTTGAGAACTCAGAGTGGGTAAATTGGCCATTTTCATGCACTTTTAACCATTCCATAAATCTTGTGTTTAGGGCCCCTGGGAGCATGAAAATCACTTTAAACATGCTAATTTTAGCTCTAACACTGATGATCCACCTACAAATGTGAACTGACGTTCAAAAATAAAACATTTGAAAACGGACCATTTTCCACATTTCTGAAGCATGACGTAATGGGGGGGTGTTATCTCTTTTGTCGAAAATCAGCCGTTTTTGCTCGAACATTAAATGCCTCCAAATGGTATTTATTTCACTTCCCGAGCCCCTGGGAGCATGAAAATCACTTTAAACATGCTAATTTTAGCTCTAACACTGATGATCCACCTACAAATGTGAACTGACGTTCAAAAATAAAACATTTGAAAACGGACCATTTTCCACATTTCTGAAGCAGGAC
Organism: Lissotriton vulgaris; assembly: GCF_964263255.1. Classification (NCBI taxonomy): domain Eukaryota; kingdom Metazoa; phylum Chordata; class Amphibia; order Caudata; family Salamandridae; genus Lissotriton; species Lissotriton vulgaris. The sequence goes on from NW_028240862.1 coordinate 125,795, forward strand.
GTAATGGGGGGGTGTTATCTCTTTTGTCGAAAATCAGCCGTTTTTGCTCGAACATTAAATGCCTCCAAATGGTATTTATTTCACTTCCCGAGCCCCTGGGAGCATGAAAATCACTTTAAACATGCTAATTTTAGCTCTAACACTGATGATCCACCTACAAATGTGAACTGACGTTCAAAAATAAAACATTTGAAAACGGACCATTTTCCACATTTCTGAAGCATGACGTAATGGGGGGGTGTTATCTCCTTTGTCGAAAATCAGCCGTTTTTGCTCGAACATTAAATGCCTCCAAATGGTATTTATTTCACTTCCCGAGCCCCTGGGAGCATGAAAATCACTTTAAACATGCTAATTTTAGCTCTAACACTGATGATCCACCTACAAATGTGAACTGACGTTCAAAAATAAAACATTTGAAAACGGACCATTTTCCACATTTCTGAAGCAGGACGTAATGGGGGGGTGTTATCTCTTTTGTCGAAAATCAGCCGTTTTTGCTCGAACATTAAATGCCTCCAAATGGTATTTATTTCACTTCCCGAGCCCCTGGGAGCATGAAAATCACTTTAAACATGCTAATTTTAGCTCTAACACTGATGATCCACCTACAAATGTGAACTGACGTTCAAAAATAAAACATTTGAAAACGGACCATTTTCCACATTTCTGAAGCATGACGTAATGGGGGGGTGTTATCTCTTTTGTCGAAAATCAGCCGTTTTTGCTCGAACATTAAATGCCTCCAAATGGTATTTAATTAACTTCCAGCGCCCCTGGAAGCATGAAAATCACTTTAAACATGCTAATTTTAGCTCTAACACTGATGATCCACCTACAAATGTGAACTGACGTTCAAAAATAAAACATTTGAAAACGGACCATTTTCCACATTTCTGAAGCATGACGTAATGGGGGGTGTTATCTCTTTTGTCGAAAATCAGCCGTTTTTGCTCGAACATTAAATGCCTCCAAATGGTATTTATTTCACTTCCCGAGCCCCTGGGAGCATGAAAATCACTTTAAACATGCTAATTTTAGCTCTAACACTGATGATCCACCTACAAATGTGAACTGACGTTCAAAAATAAAACATTTGAAAACGGACCATTTTCCACATTTCTGAAGCATGACGTAATGGGGGGGTGTTATCTCCTTTGTCGAAAATCAGCCGTTTTTGCTCGAACATTAAATGCCTCCAAATGGTATTTATTTCACTTCCCGAGCCCCTGGGAGCATGAAAATCACTTTAAACATGCTAATTTTAGCTCTAACACTGATGATCCACCTACAAATGTGAACTGACGTTCAAAAATAAAACATTTGAAAACGGACCATTTTCCACATTTCTGAAGCAGGACGTAATGGGGGGGTGTTATCTCTTTTGTCGAAAATCAGCCGTTTTTGCTCGAACATTAAATGCCTCCAAATGGTATTTATTTCACTTCCCGAGCCCCTGGGAGCATGAAAATCACTTTAAACATGCTAATTTTAGCTCTAACACTGATGATCCACCTACAAATGTGAACTGACGTTCAAAAATAAAACATTTGAAAACGGACCATTTTCCAAATTTCTGAAGCATGACGTAATGGGGGGGTGTTATCTCTTTTGTCGAAAATCAGCCGTTTTTGCTCGAACATTAAATGCCTCCAAATGGTATTTAGTTCACTTCCCGAGCCCCTGGAAGCATGAAAATCACTTTAAACATGCTAATTTTACCTCTAACACTGATGATCCACCTACAAATGTGAACTGACGTTCAAAAATAAAACATTTGAAAACGGACCATTTTCCACATTTCTGAAGCAGGACGTAATGGGGGGGTGTTATCTCTTTTGTCGAAAATCAGCCGTTTTTGCTCGAACATTAAATGCCTCCAAATGGTATTTAATTAACTTCCCGGGGTGAAGAAACCCTTTTTGAGAACTCAGAGTGGGTAAATTGGCCATTTTCATGCACTTTTAACCATTCCATAAATCTTGTGTTTAGGGCCCCTGGGAGCATGAAAATCACTTTAAACATGCTAATTTTAGCTCTAACACTGATGATCCACCTACAAATGTGAACTGACGTTCAAAAATAAAACATTTGAAAACGGACCATTTTCCACATTTCTGAAGCATGACGTAATGGGGGGGTGTTATCTCTTTTGTCGAAAATCAGCCGTTTTTGCTCGAACATTAAATGCCTCCAAATGGTATTTAATTAACTTCCCGGGGTGAAGAAACCCTTTTTGAGAACTCAGAGTGGGTAAATTGGCCATTTTCATGCACTTTTAACCATTCCATAAATCTTGTGTTTAGGGCCCCTGGGAGCATGAAAATCACTTTAAACATGCTAATTTTAGCTCTAACACTGATGATCCACCTACAAATGTGAACTGACGTTCAAAAATAAAACATTTGAAAACGGACCATTTTCCACATTTCTGAAGCAGGACGTAATGGGGGGGTGTTATCTCTTTTGTCGAAAATCAGCCGTTTTTGCTCGAACATTAAATGCCTCCAAATGGTATTTAATTAACTTCCCGGGGTGAAGAAACCCTTTTTGAGAACTCAGAGTGGGTAAATTGGCCATTTTCATGCACTTTTAACCATTCCATAAATCTTGTGTTTAGGGCCCCTGGAAGCATGAAAATCACTTTAAACATGCTAATTTTAGCTCTAACACTGATGATCCACCTACAAATGTGAACTGACGTTCAAAAATAAAACATTTGAAAACGGACCATTTTCCACATTTCTGAAGCATGACGTAATGGGGGGTGTTATCTCTTTTGTTGAAAATCAGCCGTTTTTGCTCGAACATTAAATGCCTCCAAATGGTATTTATTTCACTTCCCGAGCCCCTGGAAGCATGAAAATCACTTTAAACATGCTAATTTTAGCTCTAACACTGATGATCCACCTACAAATGTGAACTGACGTTCAAAAATAAAACATTTGAAAACGGACCATTTTCCACATTTCTGAAGCATGACGTAATGGGGGGGTGTTATCTCTTTTGTCAAAAATCAGCCGTTTTTGCTCGAACATTAAATGCCTCCAAATGGTATTTATTTCACTTCCCGAACCCCTGGAAGCATAAAAATCACTTTAAACATGCTAATTTTAGCTCTAACACTGATGATCCACCTACAAATGTGAACTGACGTTCAAAAATAAAACATTTGAAAACGGACCATTTTCCACATTTCTGAAGCAGGACGTAATGGGGGGGTGTTATCTCTTTTGTCGGAAATCAGCCGTTTTTGCTCGAACATTAAATGCCTCCAAATGGTATTTAATTAACTTCCCGGGGTGAAGAAACCCTTTTTGGGAACTCAGAGTGGGTAAATTGGCCATTTTCATGCACTTTTAACCATTCCATAAATCTTGTGTTTAGGGCCCCTGGGAGCATGAAAATCACTTTAAACATGCTAATTTTAGCTCTAACACTGATGATCCACCTACAAATGTGAACTGACGTTCAAAAATAAAACATTTGAAAACGGACCATTTTCCACATTTCTGAAGCAGGACGTAATGGGGGGGTGTTATCTCTTTTGTCGAAAATCAGCCGTTTTTGCTCGAACATTAAATGCCTCCAAATGGTATTTATTTCACTTCCCGAGCCCCTGGAAGCATGAAAATCACTTTAAACATGCTAATTTTAGCTCTAACACTGATGATCCACCTACAAATGTGAACTGACGTTCAAAAATAAAACATTTGAAAACGGACCATTTTCCACATTTCTGAAGCAGGACGTAATGGGGGGGTGTTATCTCTTTTGTCGAAAATCAGCCGTTTTTGCTAGAACATTAAATGCCTCCAAATGGTATTTATTTCACTTCCCGAGCCCCTGGAAGCATGAAAATCACTTTAAACATGCTAATTTTAGCTCTAACACTGATGATCCACCTACAAATGTGAACTGACGTTCAAAAATAAAACATTTGAAAACGGACCATTTTCCACATTTCTGAAGCATGACGTAATGGGGGGGTGTTATCTCTTTTGTCAAAAATCAGCCGTTTTTGCTCGAACATTAAATGCCTCCAAATGGTATTTATTTCACTTCCCGAGCCCCTGGAAGCATGAAAATCACTTTAAACATGCTAATTTTAGCTCTAACACTGATGATCCACCTACAAATGTGAACTGACGTTCAAAAATAAAACATTTGAAAACGGACCATTTTCCACATTTCTGAAGCAGGACGTAATGGGGGGGTGTTATCTATTTTGTCGAAAATCAGCCGTTTTTGCTCGAACATTAAATGCCTCCAAATGGTATTTATTTTACTTCCCGAGCCCCTGGAAGCATGAAAATCACTTTAAACATGCTAATTTTAGCTCTAACACTGATGATCCACCTACAAATGTGAACTGACGTTCAAAAATAAAACATTTGAAAACGGACCATTTTCCACATTTCTGAAGCAGGACGTAATGGGGGGGTGTTATCTCTTTTGTCGAAAATCAGCCGTTTCTGCTCGAACATTAAATGCCTCCAAATTGTATTTATTTCACTACCCGAGCCCCTGGAAGCATGAAAATCACTTTAAACATGCTGATTTTAGCTCTAACACTGATGATCCACCTACAAATGTGAACTGACGTTCAAAAATAAAACATTTGAAAACGGACCATTTTCCACATTTCTGAAGCATGACGTAATGGGGGGGTGTTATCTCTTTTGTCGAAAATCAGTCGTTTTTGCTCGAACATTAAATGCCTCCAAATGGTATTTATTTCACTTCCCGGGGTGAAGAAACCCTTTTTGAGAACTCAGAGTGGGTAAATTGGCCATTTTCATGCACTTTTAACCATTCCATAAATCTTGTGTTTAGGGCCCCTGGAAGCATGAAAATCACTTTAAACATGCTAATTTTAGCTCTAACACTGATGATCCACCTACAAATGTGAACTGACGTTCAAAAATAAAACATTTGAAAACGGACCATTTTCCACATTTCTGAAGCAGGACGTAATGGGGGGGTGTTATCTCTTTTGTCGAAAATCAGCCGTTTTTGCTCGAACATTAAATGCCTCCAAATGGTATTTAATTAACTTCCCGGGGTGAAGAAACCCTTTTTGAGAACTCAGAGTGGGTAAATTGGCCATTTTCATGCACTTTTAACCATTCCATAAATCTTGTGTTTAGGGCCCCTGGGAGCATGAAAATCACTTTAAACATGCTAATTTTAGCTCTAACACTGATGATCCACCTACAAATGTGAACTGACGTTCAAAAATAAAACATTTGAAAACGGACCATTTTCCACATTTCTGAAGCATGACGTAATGGGGGGGTGTTATCTCTTTTGTCGAAAATCAGCCGTTTTTGCTCGAACATTAAATGCCTCCAAATGGTATTTATTTCACTTCCCGAGCCCCTGGGAGCATGAAAATCACTTTAAACATGCTAATTTTAGCTCTAACACTGATGATCCACCTACAAATGTGAACTGACGTTCAAAAATAAAACATTTGAAAACGGACCATTTTCCACATTTCTGAAGCAGGACGTAATGGGGGGGTGTTATCTCTTTTGTCGAAAATCAGCCGTTTTTGCTCGAACATTAAATGCCTCCAAATGGTATTTATTTCACTTCCCGAGCCCCTGGGAGCATGAAAATCACTTTAAACATGCTAATTTTAGCTCTAACACTGATGATCCACCTACAAATGTGAACTGACGTTCAAAAATAAAACATTTGAAAACGGACCATTTTCCACATTTCTGAAGCATGACGTAATGGGGGGGTGTTATCTCCTTTGTCGAAAATCAGCCGTTTTTGCTCGAACATTAAATGCCTCCAAATGGTATTTATTTCACTTCCCGAGCCCCTGGGAGCATGAAAATCACTTTAAACATGCTAATTTTAGCTCTAACACTGATGATCCACCTACAAATGTGAACTGACGTTCAAAAATAAAACATTTGAAAACGGACCATTTTCCACATTTCTGAAGCAGGACGTAATGGGGGGGTGTTATCTCTTTTGTCGGAAATCAGCCGTTTTTGCTCGAACATTAAATGCCTCCAAATGGTATTTAATTAACTTCCCGGGGTGAAGAAACCCTTTTTGGGAACTCAGAGTGGGTAAATTGGCCATTTTCATGCACTTTTAACCATTCCATAAATCTTGTGTTTAGGGCCCCTGGGAGCATGAAAATCACTTTAAACATGCTAATTTTAGCTCTAACACTGATGATCCACCTACAAATGTGAACTGACGTTCAAAAATAAAACATTTGAAAACGGACCATTTTCCACATTTCTGAAGCAGGACGTAATGGGGGGGTGTTATCTCTTTTGTCGAAAATCAGCCGTTTTTGCTCGAACATTAAATGCCTCCAAATGGTATTTATTTCACTTCCCGAGCCCCTGGAAGCATGAAAATCACTTTAAACATGCTAATTTTAGCTCTAACACTGATGATCCACCTACAAATGTGAACTGACGTTCAAAAATAAAACATTTGAAAACGGACCATTTTCCACATTTCTGAAGCAGGACGTAATGGGGGGGTGTTATCTCTTTTGTCGAAAATCAGCCGTTTTTGCTAGAACATTAAATGCCTCCAAATGGTATTTATTTCACTTCCCGAGCCCCTGGAAGCATGAAAATCACTTTAAACATGCTAATTTTAGCTCTAACACTGATGATCCACCTACAAATGTGAACTGACGTTCAAAAATAAAACATTTGAAAACGGACCATTTTCCACATTTCTGAAGCATGACGTAATGGGGGGGTGTTATCTCTTTTGTCAAAAATCAGCCGTTTTTGCTCGAACATTAAATGCCTCCAAATGGTATTTATTTCACTTCCCGAGCCCCTGGAAGCATGAAAATCACTTTAAACATGCTAATTTTAGCTCTAACACTGATGATCCACCTACAAATGTGAACTGACGTTCAAAAATAAAACATTTGAAAACGGACCATTTTCCACATTTCTGAAGCAGGACGTAATGGGGGGGTGTTATCTATTTTGTCGAAAATCAGCCGTTTTTGCTCGAACATTAAATGCCTCCAAATGGTATTTATTTTACTTCCCGAGCCCCTGGAAGCATGAAAATCACTTTAAACATGCTAATTTTAGCTCTAACACTGATGATCCACCTACAAATGTGAACTGACGTTCAAAAATAAAACATTTGAAAACGGACCATTTTCCACATTTCTGAAGCAGGACGTAATGGGGGGGTGTTATCTCTTTTGTCGAAAATCAGCCGTTTCTGCTCGAACATTAAATGCCTCCAAATTGTATTTATTTCACTACCCGAGCCCCTGGAAGCATGAAAATCACTTTAAACATGCTGATTTTAGCTCTAACACTGATGATCCACCTACAAATGTGAACTGACGTTCAAAAATAAAACATTTGAAAACGGACCATTTTCCACATTTCTGAAGCATGACGTAATGGGGGGGTGTTATCTCTTTTGTCGAAAATCAGTCGTTTTTGCTCGAACATTAAATGCCTCCAAATGGTATTTATTTCACTTCCCGGGGTGAAGAAACCCTTTTTGAGAACTCAGAGTGGGTAAATTGGCCATTTTCATGCACTTTTAACCATTCCATAAATCTTGTGTTTAGGGCCCCTGGAAGCATGAAAATCACTTTAAACATGCTAATTTTAGCTCTAACACTGATGATCCACCTACAAATGTGAACTGACGTTCAAAAATAAAACATTTGAAAACGGACCATTTTCCACATTTCTGAAGCAGGACGTAATGGGGGGGTGTTATCTCTTTTGTCGAAAATCAGCCGTTTTTGCTCGAACATTAAATGCCTCCAAATGGTATTTAATTAACTTCCCGGGGTGAAGAAACCCTTTTTGAGAACTCAGAGTGGGTAAATTGGCCATTTTCATGCACTTTTAACCATTCCATAAATCTTGTGTTTAGGGCCCCTGGGAGCATGAAAATCACTTTAAACATGCTAATTTTAGCTCTAACACTGATGATCCACCTACAAATGTGAACTGACGTTCAAAAATAAAACATTTGAAAACGGACCATTTTCCACATTTCTGAAGCATGACGTAATGGGGGGGTGTTATCTCTTTTGTCGAAAATCAGCCGTTTTTGCTCGAACATTAAATGCCTCCAAATGGTATTTATTTCACTTCCCGAGCCCCTGGGAGCATGAAAATCACTTTAAACATGCTAATTTTAGCTCTAACACTGATGATCCACCTACAAATGTGAACTGACGTTCAAAAATAAAACATTTGAAAACGGACCATTTTCCACATTTCTGAAGCAGGACGTAATGGGGGGGTGTTATCTCTTTTGTCGAAAATCAGCCGTTTTTGCTCGAACATTAAATGCCTCCAAATGGTATTTATTTCACTTCCCGAGCCCCTGGGAGCATGAAAATCACTTTAAACATGCTAATTTTAGCTCTAACACTGATGATCCACCTACAAATGTGAACTGACGTTCAAAAATAAAACATTTGAAAACGGACCATTTTCCACATTTCTGAAGCATGACGTAATGGGGGGGTGTTATCTCCTTTGTCGAAAATCAGCCGTTTTTGCTCGAACATTAAATGCCTCCAAATGGTATTTATTTCACTTCCCGAGCCCCTGGGAGCATGAAAATCACTTTAAACATGCTAATTTTAGCTCTAACACTGATGATCCACCTACAAATGTGAACTGACGTTCAAAAATAAAACATTTGAAAACGGACCATTTTCCACATTTCTGAAGCAGGACGTAATGGGGGGGTGTTATCTCTTTTGTCGAAAATCAGCCGTTTTTGCTCGAACATTAAATGCCTCCAAATGGTATTTATTTCACTTCCCGAGCCCCTGGGAGCATGAAAATCACTTTAAACATGCTAATTTTAGCTCTAACACTGATGATCCACCTACAAATGTGAACTGACGTTCAAAAATAAAACATTTGAAAACGGACCATTTTCCACATTTCTGAAGCATGACGTAATGGGGGGGTGTTATCTCTTTTGTCGAAAATCAGCCGTTTTTGCTCGAACATTAAATGCCTCCAAATGGTATTTAATTAACTTCCAGCGCCCCTGGAAGCATGAAAATCACTTTAAACATGCTAATTTTAGCTCTAACACTGATGATCCACCTACAAATGTGAACTGACGTTCAAAAATAAAACATTTGAAAACGGACCATTTTCCACATTTCTGAAGCATGACGTAATGGGGGGTGTTATCTCTTTTGTCGAAAATCAGCCGTTTTTGCTCGAACATTAAATGCCTCCAAATGGTATTTATTTCACTTCCCGAGCCCCTGGGAGCATGAAAATCACTTTAAACATGCTAATTTTAGCTCTAACACTGATGATCCACCTACAAATGTGAACTGACGTTCAAAAATAAAACATTTGAAAACGGACCATTTTCCACATTTCTGAAGCATGACGTAATGGGGGGGTGTTATCTCCTTTGTCGAAAATCAGCCGTTTTTGCTCGAACATTAAATGCCTCCAAATGGTATTTATTTCACTTCCCGAGCCCCTGGGAGCATGAAAATCACTTTAAACATGCTAATTTTAGCTCTAACACTGATGATCCACCAACAAATGTGAACTGACGTTCAAAAATAAAACATTTGAAAACGGACCATTTTCCACATTTCTGAAGCAGGACGTAATGGGGGGGTGTTATCTCTTTTGTCGAAAATCAGCCGTTTTTGCTCGAACATTAAATGCCTCCAAATGGTATTTATTTCACTTCCCGAGCCCCTGGGAGCATGAAAATCACTTTAAACATGCTAATTTTAGCTCTAACACTGATGATCCACCTACAAATGTGAACTGACGTTCAAAAATAAAACATTTGAAAACGGACCATTTTCCAAATTTCTGAAGCATGACGTAATGGGGGGGTGTTATCTCTTTTGTCGAAAATCAGCCGTTTTTGCTCGAACATTAAATGCCTCCAAATGGTATTTAGTTCACTTCCCGAGCCCCTGGAAGCATGAAAATCACTTTAAACATGCTAATTTTACCTCTAACACTGATGATCCACCTACAAATGTGAACTGACGTTCAAAAATAAAACATTTGAAAACGGACCATTTTCCACATTTCTGAAGCAGGACGTAATGGGGGGGTGTTATCTCTTTTGTCGAAAATCAGCCGTTTTTGCTCGAACATTAAATGCCTCCAAATGGTATTTAATTAACTTCCCGGGGTGAAGAAACCCTTTTTGAGAACTCAGAGTGGGTAAATTGGCCATTTTCATGCACTTTTAACCATTCCATAAATCTTGTGTTTAGGGCCCCTGGGAGCATGAAAATCACTTTAAACATGCTAATTTTAGCTCTAACACTGATGATCCACCTACAAATGTGAACTGACGTTCAAAAATAAAACATTTGAAAACGGACCATTTTCCACATTTCTGAAGCATGACGTAATGGGGGGGTGTTATCTCTTTTGTCGAAAATCAGCCGTTTTTGCTCGAACATTAAATGCCTCCAAATGGTATTTAATTAACTTCCCGGGGTGAAGAAACCCTTTTTGAGAACTCAGAGTGGGTAAATTGGCCATTTTCATGCACTTTTAACCATTCCATAAATCTTGTGTTTAGGGCCCCTGGGAGCATGAAAATCACTTTAAACATGCTAATTTTAGCTCTAACACTGATGATCCACCTACAAATGTGAACTGACGTTCAAAAATAAAACATTTGAAAACGGACCATTTTCCACATTTCTGAAGCAGGACGTAATGGGGGGGTGTTATCTCTTTTGTCGAAAATCAGCCGTTTTTGCTCGAACATTAAATGCCTCCAAATGGTATTTAATTAACTTCCCGGGGTGAAGAAACCCTTTTTGAGAACTCAGAGTGGGTAAATTGGCCATTTTCATGCACTTTTAACCATTCCATAAATCTTGTGTTTAGGGCCCCTGGAAGCATGAAAATCACTTTAAACATGCTAATTTTAGCTCTAACACTGATGATCCACCTACAAATGTGAACTGACGTTCAAAAATAAAACATTTGAAAACGGACCATTTTCCACATTTCTGAAGCATGACGTAATGGGGGGTGTTATCTCTTTTGTTGAAAATCAGCCGTTTTTGCTCGAACATTAAATGCCTCCAAATGGTATTTAATTAACTTCCCGAGCCCCTGGAAGCATGAAAATCACTTTAAACATGCTAATTTTAGCTCTAACACTGATGATCCACCTACAAATGTGAACTGACGTTCAAAAATAAAACATTTGAAAACGGACCATTTTCCACATTTCTGAAGCAGGACGTAATGGGGGGGTGTTATCTCTTTTGTCGGAAATCAGCCGTTTTTGCTCGAACATTAAATGCCTCCAAATGGTATTTAATTAACTTCCCGGGGTGAAGAAACCCTTTTTGGGAACTCAGAGTGGGTAAATTGGCCATTTTCATGCACTTTTAACCATTCCATAAATCTTGTGTTTAGGGCCCCTGGGAGCATAAAAATCACTTTAAACATGCTAATTTTAGCTCTAACACTGATGATCCACCTACAAATGTGAACTGACGTTCAAAAATAAAACATTTGAAAACGGACCATTTTCCACATTTCTGAAGCAGGACGTAATGGGGGGGTGTTATCTCTTTTGTCGAAAATCAGCCGTTTTTGCTCGAACATTAAATGCCTCCAAATGGTATTTATTTCACTTCCCGAGCCCCTGGAAGCATGAAAATCACTTTAAACATGCTAATTTTAGCTCTAACACTGATGATCCACCTACAAATGTGAACTGACGTTCAAAAATAAAACATTTGAAAACGGACCATTTTCCACATTTCTGAAGCAGGACGTAATGGGGGGGTGTTATCTCTTTTGTCGAAAATCAGCCGTTTTTGCTAGAACATTAAATGCCTCCAAATGGTATTTATTTCACTTCCCGAGCCCCTGGAAGCATGAAAATCACTTTAAACATGCTAATTTTAGCTCTAACACTGATGATCCACCTACAAATGTGAACTGACGTTCAAAAATAAAACATTTGAAAACGGACCATTTTCCACATTTCTGAAGCATGACGTAATGGGGGGGTGTTATCTCTTTTGTCAAAAATCAGCCGTTTTTGCTCGAACATTAAATGCCTCCAAATGGTATTTATTTCACTTCCCGAGCCCCTGGAAGCATAAAAATCACTTTAAACATGCTAATTTTAGCTCTAACACTGATGATCCACCTACAAATGTGAACTGACGTTCAAAAATAAAACATTTGAAAACGGACCATTTTCCACATTTCTGAAGCAGGACGTAATGGGGGGGTGTTATCTCTTTTGTCGGAAATCAGCCGTTTTTGCTCGAACATTAAATGCCTCCAAATGGTATTTAATTAACTTCCCGGGGTGAAGAAACCCTTTTTGGGAACTCAGAGTGGGTAAATTGGCCATTTTCATGCACTTTTAACCATTCCATAAATCTTGTGTTTAGGGCCCCTGGGAGCATGAAAATCACTTTAAACATGCTAATTTTAGCTCTAACACTGATGATCCACCTACAAATGTGAACTGACGTTCAAAAATAAAACATTTGAAAACGGACCATTTTCCACATTTCTGAAGCAGGACGTAATGGGGGGGTGTTATCTCTTTTGTCGAAAATCAGCCGTTTTTGCTCGAACATTAAATGCCTCCAAATGGTATTTATTTCACTTCCCGAGCCCCTGGAAGCATGAAAATCACTTTAAACATGCTAATTTTAGCTCTAACACTGATGATCCACCTACAAATGTGAACTGACGTTCAAAAATAAAACATTTGAAAACGGACCATTTTCCACATTTCTGAAGCAGGACGTAATGGGGGGGTGTTATCTCTTTTGTCGAAAATCAGCCGTTTTTGCTAGAACATTAAATGCCTCCAAATGGTATTTATTTCACTTCCCGAGCCCCTGGAAGCATGAAAATCACTTTAAACATGCTAATTTTAGCTCTAACACTGATGATCCACCTACAAATGTGAACTGACGTTCAAAAATAAAACATTTGAAAACGGACCATTTTCCACATTTCTGAAGCATGACGTAATGGGGGGGGTGTTATCTCTTTTGTCAAAAATCAGCCGTTTTTGCTCGAACATTAAATGCCTCCAAATGGTATTTATTTCACTTCCCGAGCCCCTGGAAGCATGAAAATCACTTTAAACATGCTAATTTTAGCTCTAACACTGATGATCCACCTACAAATGTGAACTGACGTTCAAAAATAAAACATTTGAAAACGGACCATTTTCCACATTTCTGAAGCAGGACGTAATGGGGGGGTGTTATCTATTTTGTCGAAAATCAGCCGTTTTTGCTCGAACATTAAATGCCTCCAAATGGTATATATTTTACTTCCCGAGCCCCTGGAAGCATGAAAATCACTTTAAACATGCTAATTTTAGCTCTAACACTGATGATCCACCTACAAATGTGAACTGACGTTCAAAAATAAAACATTTGAAAACGGACCATTTTCCACATTTCTGAAGCAGGACGTAATGGGGGGGTGTTATCTCTTTTGTCGAAAATCAGCCGTTTCTGCTCGAACATTAAATGCCTCCAAATTGTATTTATTTCACTACCCGAGCCCCTGGAAGCATGAAAATCACTTTAAACATGCTGATTTTAGCTCTAACACTGATGATCCACCTACAAATGTGAACTGACGTTCAAAAATAAAACATTTGAAAACGGACCATTTTCCACATTTCTGAAGCATGACGTAATGGGGGGGTGTTATCTCTTTTGTCGAAAATCAGTCGTTTTTGCTCGAACATTAAATGCCTCCAAATGGTATTTATTTCACTTCCCGGGGTGAAGAAACCCTTTTTGAGAACTCAGAGTGGGTAAATTGGCCATTTTCATGCACTTTTAACCATTCCATAAATCTTGTGTTTAGGGCCCCTGGAAGCATGAAATTCACTTTAAACATGCTAATTTTAGCTCTAACACTGATGATCCACCTACAAATGTGAACTGACGTTCAAAAATAAAACATTTGAAAACGGACCATTTTCCACATTTCTGAAGCAGGACGTAATGGGGGGGTGTTATCTCTTTTGTCGAAAATCAGCCGTTTTTGCTCGAACATTAAATGCCTCCAAATGGTATTTAATTAACTTCCCGGGGTGAAGAAACCCTTTTTGAGAACTCAGAGTGGGTAAATTGGCCATTTTCATGCACTTTTAACCATTCCATAAATCTTGTGTTTAGGGCCCCTGGGAGCATGAAAATCACTTTAAACATGCTAATTTTAGCTCTAACACTGATGATCCACCTACAAATGTGAACTGACGTTCAAAAATAAAACATTTGAAAACGGACCATTTTCCACATTTCTGAAGCATGACGTAATGGGGGGGTGTTATCTCTTTTGTCGAAAATCAGCCGTTTTTGCTCGAACATTAAATGCCTCCAAATGGTATTTATTTCACTTCCCGAGCCCCTGGGAGCATGAAAATCACTTTAAACATGCTAATTTTAGCTCTAACACTGATGATCCACCTACAAATGTGAACTGACGTTCAAAAATAAAACATTTGAAAACGGACCATTTTCCACATTTCTGAAGCAGGACGTAATGGGGGGGTGTTATCTCTTTTGTCGAAAATCAGCCGTTTTTGCTCGAACATTAAATGCCTCCAAATGGTATTTATTTCACTTCCCGAGCCCCTGGGAGCATGAAAATCACTTTAAACATGCTAATTTTAGCTCTAACACTGATGATCCACCTACAAATGTGAACTGACGTTCAAAAATAAAACATTTGAAAACGGACCATTTTCCACATTTCTGAAGCATGACGTAATGGGGGGGTGTTATCTCCTTTGTCGAAAATCAGCCGTTTTTGCTCGAACATTAAATGCCTCCAAATGGTATTTATTTCACTTCCCGAGCCCCTGGGAGCATGAAAATCACTTTAAACATGCTAATTTTAGCTCTAACACTGATGATCCACCTACAAATGTGAACTGACGTTCAAAAATAAAACATTTGAAAACGGACCATTTTCCACATTTCTGAAGCAGGACGTAATGGGGGGGTGTTATCTCTTTTGTCGAAAATCAGCCGTTTTTGCTCGAACATTAAATGCCTCCAAATGGTATTTATTTCACTTCCCGAGCCCCTGGGAGCATGAAAATCACTTTAAACATGCTAATTTTAGCTCTAACACTGATGATCCACCTACAAATGTGAACTGACGTTCAAAAATAAAACATTTGAAAACGGACCATTTTCCACATTTCTGAAGCATGACGTAATGGGGGGGTGTTATCTCTTTTGTCGAAAATCAGCCGTTTTTGCTCGAACATTAAATGCCTCCAAATGGTATTTAATTAACTTCCAGCGCCCCTGGAAGCATGAAAATCACTTTAAACATGCTAATTTTAGCTCTAACACTGATGATCCACCTACAAATGTGAACTGACGTTCAAAAATAAAACATTTGAAAACGGACCATTTTCCACATTTCTGAAGCATGACGTAATGGGGGGTGTTATCTCTTTTGTCGAAAATCAGCCGTTTTTGCTCGAACATTAAATGCCTCCAAATGGTATTTATTTCACTTCCCGAGCCCCTGGGAGCATGAAAATCACTTTAAACATGCTAATTTTAGCTCTAACACTGATGATCCACCTACAAATGTGAACTGACGTTCAAAAATAAAACATTTGAAAACGGACCATTTTCCACATTTCTGAAGCATGACGTAATGGGGGGGTGTTATCTCCTTTGTCGAAAATCAGCCGTTTTTGCTCGAACATTAAATGCCTCCAAATGGTATTTATTTCACTTCCCGAGCCCCTGGGAGCATGAAAATCACTTTAAACATGCTAATTTTAGCTCTAACACTGATGATCCACCTACAAATGTGAACTGACGTTCAAAAATAAAACATTTGAAAACGGACCATTTTCCACATTTCTGAAGCAGGACGTAATGGGGGGGTGTTATCTCTTTTGTCGAAAATCAGCCGTTTTTGCTCGAACATTAAATGCCTCCAAATGGTATTTATTTCACTTCCCGAGCCCCTGGGAGCATGAAAATCACTTTAAACATGCTAATTTTAGCTCTAACACTGATGATCCACCTACAAATGTGAACTGACGTTCAAAAATAAAACATTTGAAAACGGACCATTTTCCAAATTTCTGAAGCATGACGTAATGGGGGGGTGTTATCTCTTTTGTCGAAAATCAGCCGTTTTTGCTCGAACATTAAATGCCTCCAAATGGTATTTAGTTCACTTCCCGAGCCCCTGGAAGCATGAAAATCACTTTAAACATGCTAATTTTACCTCTAACACTGATGATCCACCTACAAATGTGAACTGACGTTCAAAAATAAAACATTTGAAAACGGACCATTTTCCACATTTCTGAAGCAGGACGTAATGGGGGGGTGTTATCTCTTTTGTCGAAAATCAGCCGTTTTTGCTCGAACATTAAATGCCTCCAAATGGTATTTAATTAACTTCCCGGGGTGAAGAAACCCTTTTTGAGAACTCAGAGTGGGTAAATTGGCCATTTTCATGCACTTTTAACCATTCCATAAATCTTGTGTTTAGGGCCCCTGGGAGCATGAAAATCACTTTAAACATGCTAATTTTAGCTCTAACACTGATGATCCACCTACAAATGTGAACTGACGTTCAAAAATAAAACATTTGAAAACGGACCATTTTCCACATTTCTGAAGCATGACGTAATGGGGGGGTGTTATCTCTTTTGTCGAAAATCAGCCGTTTTTGCTCGAACATTAAATGCCTCCAAATGGTATTTAATTAACTTCCCGGGGTGAAGAAACCCTTTTTGAGAACTCAGAGTGGGTAAATTGGCCATTTTCATGCACTTTTAACCATTCCATAAATATTGTGTTTAGGGCCCCTGGGAGCATGAAAATCACTTTAAACATGCTAATTTTAGCTCTAACACTGATGATCCACCTACAAATGTGAACTGACGTTCAAAAATAAAACATTTGAAAACGGACCATTTTCCACATTTCTGAAGCAGGACGTAATGGGGGGGTGTTATCTCTTTTGTCGAAAATCAGCCGTTTTTGCTCGAACATTAAATGCCTCCAAATGGTATTTAATTAACTTCCCGGGGTGAAGAAACCCTTTTTGAGAACTCAGAGTGGGTAAATTGGCCATTTTCATGCACTTTTAACCATTCCATAAATCTTGTGTTTAGGGCCCCTGGAAGCATGAAAATCACTTTAAACATGCTAATTTTAGCTCTAACACTGATGATCCACCTACAAATGTGAACTGACGTTCAAAAATAAAACATTTGAAAACGGACCATTTTCCACATTTCTGAAGCATGACGTAATGGGGGGTGTTATCTCTTTTGTTGAAAATCAGCCGTTTTTGCTCGAACATTAAATGCCTCCAAATGGTATTTAATTAACTTCCCGAGCCCCTGGAAGCATGAAAATCACTTTAAACATGCTAATTTTAGCTCTAACACTGATGATCCACCTACAAATGTGAACTGACGTTCAAAAATAAAACATTTGAAAACGGACCATTTTCCACATTTCTGAAGCATGACGTAATGGGGGGGTGTTATCTCTTTTGTCGAAAATCAGCCGTTTTTGCTCGAACATTAAATGCCTCCAAATGGTATTTATTTCACTTCCCGAGCCCCTGGAAGCATGAAAATCACTTTAAACATGCTAATTTTAGCTCTAACACTGATGATCCACCTACAAATGTGAACTGACGTTCAAAAATAAAAAATTTGAAAACGGACCATTTTCCACATTTCTGAAGCATGACGCAATGGGGGGGGTGTTATCTCTTTTGTCGAAAATCAGCCGTTTTTGCTCGAACATTAAATGCCTCCAAATGGTATTTAATTAACTTCCCGGGGTGAAGAAACCCTTTTTGAGAACTCAGAGTGGGTAAATTGGCCATTTTCATGCACTTTTAACCATTCCATAAATCTTGTGTTTAGGGCCCCTGGGAGCATGAAAATCACTTTAAACATGCTAATTTTAGCTCTAACACTGATGATCCACCTACAAATGTGAACTGACGTTCAAAAATAAAACATTTGAAAACGGACCATTTTCCACATTTCTGAAGCATGACGTAATGGGGGGGTGTTATCTCTTTTGTCGAAAATCAGCCGTTTTTGCTCGAACATTAAATGCCTCCAAATGGTATTTATTTCACTTCCCGAGCCCCTGGAAGCATGAAAATCACTTTAAACATGCTAATTTTAGCTCTAACACTGATGATCCACCTACAAATGTGAACTGACGTTCAAAAATAAAACATTTGAAAACTGACCATTTTCCACATTTCTGCAGCATGACGTAATGGTGGGGTGTTATCTCTTTTGTCGAAAATCAGCCGTTTTTGCTCGAACATTAAATGCCTCCAAATGGTATTTATTTCACTTCCCGAGCCCCTGGAAGCATGAAAATCACTTTAAACATGCTAATTTTAGCTCTAACACTGATGATCCACCTACAAATGTGAACTGACGTTCAAAAATAAAACATTTGAAAACGGACCATTTTCCACATTTCTGAAGCATGACGTTATGGGGGGGTGTTATCTCTTTTGTCGAAAATCAGCCGTTTTTGCTCGAACATTAAATGCCTCCAAATGGTATTTAATTAACTTCCCGGGGTGAAGAAACCCTTTTTGAGAACTCAGAGTGGGTAAATTGGCCATTTTCATGCACTTTTAACCATTCCATAAATCTTGTGTTTAGGGCCCCTGGGAGCATGAAAATCACTTTAAACATGCTAATTTTAGCTCTAACACTGATGATCCACCTACAAATGTGAACTGACATTCAAAAATTAAACATTTGAAAACGGACCATTTTCCACATTTCTGAAGCATGACGTAATGGGGGGGTGTTATCTCTTTTGTCGAAAATCAGCCGTTTTTGCTCGAACATTAAATGCCTCCAAATGGTATTTAATTAACTTCCCGGGGTGAAGAAACCCTTTTTGAGAACTCAGAGTGGGTAAATTGGCCATTTTCATGCACTTTTAACCATCCCATAAATCTTGTGTTTAGGGCCCCTGGGAGCATGAAAATCACTTTAAACATGCTATTTTTAGCTCTAACACTGATGATCCACCTACAAATGTGAACTGACGTTCAAAAATAAAACATTTGAAAACGGACCATTTTCCACATTTCTGAAGCATGACGTAATGGGGGGGTGTTATCTCTTTTGTCGAAAATCAGCCGTTTTTGCTCGAACATTAAATGCCTCCAAATGGTATTTAATTAACTTCCCGGGGTGAAGAAACCCTTTTTGAGAACTCAGAGTGGGTAAATTGGCCATTTTCATGCACTTTTAACCATTCCATGAATCTTGTGTTTAGGGCCCCTGGAAGCATGAAAATCACTTTAAACATGCTAATTTTAGCTCTAACACTGATGATCCACCTACAAATGTGAACTGACGTTCAAAAATAAAACATTTGAAAACGGACCATTTTCCACATTTCTGAAGCATGACGTAATGGGGGGGTGTTATCTCTTTTGTCGAAAATCAGCCGTTTTTGCTCGAACATTAAATGCCTCCAAATGGTATTTATTTCACTTCCCGAGCCCCTGGAAGCATGAAAATCACTTTAAACATGCTAATTTTAGCTCTAACACTGATGATCCACCTACAAATGTGAACTGACGTTCAAAAATAAAACATTTGAAAACGGACCATTTTCCACATTTCTGAAGCATGACGTAATGGGGGGGTGTTATCTCTTTTGTCGAAAATCAGCCGTTTTTGCTCGAACATTAAATGCCTCCAAATGGTATTTAATTAACTTCCCGGGGTGAAGAAACCCTTTTTGAGAACTCAGAGTGGGTAAATTGGCCATTTTCATGCACTTTTAACCATTCCATAAATCTTGTGTTTAGGGCCCCTGGGAGCATGAAAATCACTTTAAACATGCTAATTTTAGCTCTAACACTGATGATCCACCTACAAATGTGAACTGACGTTCAAAAATAAAACATTTGAAAACGGACCATTTTCCACATTTCTGAAGCAGTACGTAATGGGGGGTGTTATCTCTTTTGTCGAAAATCAGCCGTTTTTGCTCGAACATTAAATGCCTCCAAATGGTATTTAATTAACTTCCCGGGGTGAAGAAACCCTTTTTGAGAACTCAGAGTGGGTAAATTGGCCATTTTCATGCACTTTTAACCATTCCATAAATCTTGTGTTTAGGGCCCCTGGGAGCATGAAAATCACTTTAAACATGCTAATTTTAGCTGTAACACTGATGATCCACCTACAAATGTGAACTGACGTTCAAAAATAAAACATTTGAAAACGGACCATTTTCCACATTTCTGAAGCATGACGTAATGGGGGGGTGATATCTCTTTTGTCGAAAATCAGCCGTTTTTGCTCGAACATTAAATGCCTCCAAATGGTATTTATTTCACTTCCCGAGCCCCTGGAAGCATAAAAATCACTTTAAACATGCTAATTTTAGCTCTAACACTGATGATCCACCTACAAATGTGAACTGACGTTCAAAAATAAAACATTTGAAAACGGACCATTTTCCACATTTCTGAAGCAGGACGTAATGGGGGGGTGTTATCTCTTTTGTCGGAAATCAGCCGTTTTTGCTCGAACATTAAATGCCTCCAAATGGTATTTAATTAACTTCCCGGGGTGAAGAAACCCTTTTTGGGAACTCAGAGTGGGTAAATTGGCCATTTTCATGCACTTTTAACCATTCCATAAATCTTGTGTTTAGGGCCCCTGGGAGCATAAAAATCACTTTAAACATGCTAATTTTAGCTCTAACACTGATGATCCACCTACAAATGTGAACTGACGTTCAAAAATAAAACATTTGAAAACGGACCATTTTCCACATTTCTGAAGCAGGACGTAATGGGGGGGTGTTATCTCTTTTGTCGAAAATCAGCCGTTTTTGCTCGAACATTAAATGCCTCCAAATGGTATTTATTTCACTTCCCGAGCCCCTGGAAGCATGAAAATCACTTTAAACATGCTAATTTTAGCTCTAACACTGATGATCCACCTACAAATGTGAACTGACGTTCAAAAATAAAACATTTGAAAACGGACCATTTTCCACATTTCTGAAGCAGGACGTAATGGGGGGGTGTTATCTCTTTTGTCGAAAATCAGCCGTTTTTGCTAGAACATTAAATGCCTCCAAATGGTATTTATTTCACTTCCCGAGCCCCTGGAAGCATGAAAATCACTTTAAACATGCTAATTTTAGCTCTAACACTGATGATCCACCTACAAATGTGAACTGACGTTCAAAAATAAAACATTTGAAAACGGACCATTTTCCACATTTCTGAAGCATGACGTAATGGGGGGGTGTTATCTCTTTTGTCAAAAATCAGCCGTTTTTGCTCGAACATTAAATGCCTCCAAATGGTATTTATTTCACTTCCCGAGCCCCTGGAAGCATGAAAATCACTTTAAACATGCTAATTTTAGCTCTAACACTGATGATCCACCTACAAATGTGAACTGACGTTCAAAAATAAAACATTTGAAAACGGACCATTTTCCACATTTCTGAAGCAGGACGTAATGGGGGGGTGTTATCTATTTTGTCGAAAATCAGCCGTTTTTGCTCGAACATTAAATGCCTCCAAATGGTATTTATTTTACTTCCCGAGCCCCTGGAAGCATGAAAATCACTTTAAACATGCTAATTTTAGCTCTAACACTGATGATCCACCTACAAATGTGAACTGACGTTCAAAAATAAAACATTTGAAAACGGACCATTTTCCACATTTCTGAAGCATGACGTAATGGGGGGGTGTTATCTCTTTTGTCGAAAATCAGCCGTTTTTGCTCGAACATTAAATGCCTCCAAATGGTATTTATTTCACTTCCCGGGGTGAAGAAACCCTTTTTGAGAACTCAGAGTGGGTAAATTGGCCATTTTCATGCACTTTTAACCATTCCATAAATCTTGTGTTTAGGGCCCCTGGAAGCATGAAAATCACTTTAAACATGCTAATTTTAGCTCTAACACTGATGATCCACCTACAAATGTGAACTGACGTTCAAAAATAAAACATTTGAAAACGGACCATTTTCCACATTTCTGAAGCATGACGTAATGGGGGGGTGTTATCTCTTTTGTCGAAAATCAGCCGTTTTTGCTCGAACATTAAATGCCTCCAAATGGTATTTATTTAACTTCCCGGGGTGAAGAAACCCTTTTTGAGAACTCAGAGTGGGTAAATTGGCCATTTTCATGCACTTTTAACCATTCCATAAATCTTGTGTTTAGGGCCCATGGGAGCATGAAAATCACTTTAAACATGCTAATTTTAGCTCTAACACTGATGATCCACCTACAAATGTGAACTGACGTTCAAAAATAAAACATTTGAAAACGGACCATTTTCCACATTTCTGAAGCAGGACGTAATGGGGGGGTGTTATCTCTTTTGTCGAAAATCAGCCGTTTTTGCTCGAACATTAAATGCCTCCAAATGGTATTTAATTAACTTCCAGCGCCCCTGGAAGCATGAAAATCACTTTAAACATGCTAATTTTAGCTCTAACACTGATGATCCACCTACAAATGTGAACTGACGTTCAAAAATAAAACATTTGAAAACGGACCATTTTCCACATTTCTGAAGCATGACGGAATGGGGGGGTGTTATCTCTTTTGTCGAAAATCAGCCGTTTTTGATCGAACATTAAATGCCTCCAAATGGTATTTAATTAACTTCCCGAGCCCCTGGAAGCATGAAAATCACTTTAAACATGCTAATTTTAGCTCTAACACTGATGATCCACCTACAAATGTGAACTGACGTTCAAAAATAAAACATTTGAAAACGGACCATTTTCCACATTTCTGAAGCATGACGTAATGGGGGGGTGTTATCTCTTTTGTCGAAAATCAGCCGTTTTTGCTCGAACATTAAATGCCTCCAAATGGTATTTAATTAACTTCCAGCCCCCCTGGAAGCATAAAAATCACTTTAAACATGCTAATTTTAGCTCTAACACTGATGATCCACCTACAAATGTGAACTGACGTTCAAAAATAAAACATTTGAAAACGGACCATTTTCCACATTTCTGAAGCATGACGTAATGGGGGGGTGTTATCTCTTTTGTCGAAAATCAGCCGTTTTTGCTCGAACATTAAATGCCTCCAAATGGTATTTATTTCACTTCCCGAGCCCCTGGGAGCATGAAAATCACTTTAAACATGCTAATTTTAGCTCTAACACTGATGATCCACCTACAAATGTGAACTGACGTTCAAAAATAAAACATTTGAAAACGGACCATTTTCCACATTTCTGAAGCAGGACGTAAAGGGGGGGTGTTATCTCTTTTGTCGAAAATCATCCGTTTTTGCTCGAACATTAAATGCCTCCAAATGGTATTTAATTAACTTCCCGGGGTGAAGAAAACCTTTTTGAGAACTCAGAGTGGGTAAATTGGCCATTTTCATGCACTTTTAACCATTCCATAAATCTTGTGTTTAGGGCCCCTGGGAGCATGAAAATCTCTTTAAACATGCTAATTTTAGCTCTAACACTGATGATCCACCTACAAATGTGAACTGACGTTCAAAAATAAAACATTTGAAAACGGACCATTTTCCACATTTCTGAAGCAGGACGTAATGGGGGGGTGTTATCTCTTTTGTCGAAAATCAGCCGTTTTTGCTCGAACATTAAATGCCTCCAAATGGTATTTAATTAACTTCCCGGGGTGAAGAAACCCTTTTTGAGAACTCAGAGTGGGTAAATTGGCCATTTTCATGCACTTTTAACCATTCTATAAATCTTGTGTTTAGGGCCCCTGGGAGCATGAAAATCCCTTTAAACATGCTAATTTTAGCTCTAACACTGATGATCCACCTACAAATGTGAACTGACGTTCAAAAATAAAACATTTGAAAACGGACCATTTTCCACATTTCTGAAGCAGGACGTAATGGGGGGGTGTTATCTCTTTTGTCGAAAATCAGCCGTTTTTGCTCGAACATTAAATGCCTCCAAATGGTATTTAATTAACTTCCAGCGCCCCTGGAAGCATGAAAATCACTTTAAACATGCTAATTTTAGCTCTAACACTGATGATCCACCTACAAATGTGAACTGACGTTCAAAAATAAAACATTTGAAAACGGACCATTTTCCACATTTCTGAAGCATGACGTAATGGGGGGGTGTTATCTCTTTTGTCGAAAATCAGCCGTTTTTGCTCGAACATTAAATGCCTCCAAATGGTATTTAATTAACTTCCCGGGGTGAAGAAACCCATTTTGAGAACTCAGAGTGGGTAAATTGGCCATTTTCATGCACTTTTAACCATTCCATAAATCTTGTGTTTAGGGCCCCTGGGAGCATGAAAATCACTTTAAACATGCTAATTTTAGCTCTAACACTGATGATCCACCTACAAATGTGAACTGACGTTCAAAAATAAAACATTTGAAAACGGACCATTTTCCACATTTCTGAAGCAGGACGTAATGGGGGGGTGTTATCTCTTTTGTCGAAAATCAGCCGTTTTTGCTCGAACATTAAATGCCTCCAAATGGTATTTATTTCACTTCCCGAGCCCCTGGAAGCATGAAAATCACTTTAAACATGCTAATTTTAGCTCTAACACTGATGATCCACCTACAAATGTGAACTGACGTTCAAAAATAAAACATTTGAAAACGGACCATTTTCCACATTTCTGAAGCAGGACGTAATGGGGGGGTGTTATCTCTTTTGTCGAAAATCAGCCGTTTTTGCTCGAACATTAAATACCTCCAAATGGTATTTATTTCACTTCCCGAGCCCCTGGAAGCATGAAAATCACTTTAAACATGCTAATTTTAGCTCTAACACTGATGATCCACCTACAAATGTGAACTGACGTTCAAAAATAAAACATTTGAAAACGGACCATTTTCCACATTTCTGAAGCATGACGTAATGGGGGGGTGTTATCTCTTTTGTCGAAAATCAGCCGTTTTTGCTCGAACATTAAATGCCTCCAAATGGTATTTATTTCACTTCCCGAGCCCCTGGAAGCATGAAAATCACTTTAAACATGCTAATTTTAGCTCTAACACTGATGATCCACCTACAAATGTGAACTGATGTTCAAAAATAAAACATTTGAAAACGGACCATTTTCCACATTTCTGAAGCAGGACGTAATGGGGGGGTGTTATCTCTTTTGTCGAAAATCAGCCGTTTTTGCTCGAACATTAAATGCCTCCAAATGGTATTTATTTCACTTCCCGAGCCCCTGGAAGCATGAAAATCACTTTAAACATGCTAATTTTAGCTCTAACACTGATGATCCACCTACAAATGTGAACTGACGTTCAAAAATAAAACATTTGAAAACGGACCATTTTCCACATTTCTGAAGCATGACGTAATTGGGGGGTGTTATCTCTTTTGTCGAAAATCAGCCGTTTTTGCTCGAACATTAAATGCCTCCAAATGGTATTTATTTCACTTCCCGGGGTGAAGAAACCCTTTTTGAGAACTCAGAGTGGGTAAATTGGCCATTTTCATGCACTTTTAACCATTCCATAAATCTTGTGTTTAGGGCCCCTGGAAGCATGAAAATCACTTTAAACATGCTAATTTTAGCTCTAACACTGATGATCCACCTACAAATGTGAACTGACGTTCAAAAATAAAACATTTGAAAACGGACCATTTTCCACATTTCTGAAGCATGACGTAATGGGGGGGTGTTATCTCTTTTGTCGAAAATCAGCCGTTTTTGCTCGAACATTAAATGCCTCCAAATGGTATTTAATTAACTTCCCGGGGTGAAGAAACCCTTTTTGAGAACTCAGAGTGGGTAAATTGGCCATTTTCATGCACTTTTAACCATTCCATAAATCTTGTGTTTAGGGCCCCTGGGAGCATGAAAATCACTTTAAACATGCTAATTTTAGCTCTAACACTGATGATCCACCTACAAATGTGAACTGACGTTCAAAAATAAAACATTTGAAAACGGACCATTTTCCACATTTCTGAAGCAGGACGTAATGGGGGGGTGTTATCTCTTTTGTCGAAAATCAGCCGTTTTTGCTCGAACATTAAATGCCTCCAAATGGTATTTAATTAACTTCCCGAGCCCCTGGAAGCATGAAAATCACTTTAAACATGCTAATTTTAGCTCTAACACTGATGATCCACCTACAAATGTGAACTGACGTTCAAAAATAAAACATTTGAAAACGGACCATTTTCCACATTTCTGAAGCATGACGTAATGGGGGGGTGTTATCTCTTTTGTCGAAAATCAGCCGTTTTTGCTCGAACATTAAATGCCTCCAAATGGTATTTAATTAACTTCCCGAGCCCCTGGAAGCATGAAAATCACTTTAAACATGCTAATTTTAGCTCTAACACTAATGATCCACCTACAAATGTGAACTGACGTTCAAACATAAAACATTTGAAAACGGACCATTTTCCACATTTCTGAAGCAGGACGTAATGGGGGGGTGTTATCTCTTTTGTCGAAAATCAGCCGTTTTTGCTCGAACATTAAATGCCTCCAAATGGTATTTAATTAACTTCCAGCGCCCCTGGAAGCATAAAAATCACTTTAAACATGCTAATTTTAGCTCTAACACTGATGATCCACCTACAAATGTGAACTGACGTTCAAAAATAAAACATTTGAAAACGGACCATTTTTCACATTTCTGAAGCAGGACGTAATGGGGGGGTGTTATCTCTTTTGTCAAAAATCAGCCGTTTTTGCTCGAACATTAAATGCCTCCAAATGGTATTTAATTAACTTCCCGGGGTGAAGAAACCCTTTTTGAGAACTCAGAGTGGGTAAATTGGCCATTTTCATGCACTTTTCACCATTCCATAAATCTTGTGTTTAGGGCCCCTGGAAGCATGAAAATCACTTTAAACATGCTAATTTTAGCTCTAACACTGATGATCCACCTACAAATGTGAACTGACGTTCAAAAATAAAACATTTGAAAACGGACCATTTTCCACATTTCTGAAGCAGGACGTAATGGGGGGGTGTTATCTCTTTTGTCGAAAATCAGCCGTTTTTGCTCGAACATTAAATGCCTCCAAATGGTATTTAATTAACTTCCCGGGGTGAAGAAACCCTTTTTGAGAACTCAGAGTGGGTAAATTGGCCATTTTCATGCACTTTTAACCATTCCATAAATCTTGTGTTTAGGGCCCCTGGGAGCATGAAAATCACTCTAAACATGCTAATTTTAGCTCTAACACTGATGATCCACCTACAAATGTGAACTGACGTTCAAAAATAAAACATTTGAAAACGGACCATTTTCCACATTTCTGAAGCAGGACGTAATGGGGGGGTGTTATCTCTTTTGTCGAAAATCAGCCGTTTTTGCTCGAACATTAAATGCCTCCAAATGGTATTTAATTAACTTCCAGCGCCCCTGGAAGCATGAAAATCACTTTAAACATGCTAATTTTAGCTCTAACACTGATGATCCACCTACAAATGTGAACTGACGTTCAAAAATAAAACATTTGAAAACGGACCATTTTCCACATTTCTGAAGCAGGACGTAATGGGGGGGTGTTATCTCTTTTGTCGAAAATCAGCCGTTTTTGCTCGAACATTAAATGCCTCCAAATGGTATTTATTTCACTTCCCGAGCCCCTGGAAGCATGAAAATCACTTTAAACATGCTAATTTTAGCTCTAACACTGATGATCCACCTACAAATGTGAACTGACGTTCAAAAATAAAACATTTGAAAACGGACCATTTTCCACATTTCTGAAGCATGACGTAATGGGGGGTGTTATCTCTTTTGTCGAAAATCAGCCGTTTTTGCTCGAACATTAAATGCCTCCAAATGGTATTTAATTAACTTCCCGGGGTGAAGAAACCCTTTTTGAGAACTCAGAGTGGGTAAATTGGCCATTTTCATGCACTTTTAACCATTCCATAAATCTTGTGTTTAGGGCCCCTGGGAGCATGAAAATCACTTTAAACATGCTAATTTTAGCTCTAACACTGATGATCCACCTACAAATGTGAACTGACGTTCAAAAATAAAACATTTGAAAACGGACCATTTTCCACATTTCTGAAGCATGACGTAATGGGGGGGTGTTATCTCTTTTGTCGAAAATCAGCCGTTTTTGCTCGAACATTAAATGCCTCCAAATGGTATTTATTTCACTTCCCGAGCCCCTGGGAGCATGAAAATTACTTTAAACATGCTAATTTTAGCTCTAACACTGATGATCCACCTACAAATGTGAACTGACGTTCAAAAATAAAACATTTGAAAACGGACCATTTTCCACATTTCTGAAGCAGGACGTAATGGGGGGGTGTTATCTCTTTTGTCGAAAATCAGCCGTTTTTGCTCGAACATTAAATGCCTCCAAATGGTATTTATTTCACTTCCCGAGCCCCTGGGAGCATGAAAATCACTTTAAACATGCTAATTTTAGCTCTAACACTGATGATCCACCTACAAATGTGAACTGACGTTCAAAAATAAAACATTTGAAAACGGACCATTTTCCACATTTCTGAAGCAGGACGTAATGGGGGGGTGTTATCTCTTTTGTCGAAAATCAGCCGTTTTTGCTCGAACATTAAATGCCTCCAAATGGTATTTATTTCACTTCCCGAGCCCCTGGGAGCATGAAAATCACTTTAAACATGCTAATTTTAGCTCTAACACTGATGATCCACCTACAAATGTGAACTGACGTTCAAAAATAAAACATTTGAAAACTGACCATTTTCCACATTTCTGAAGCATGACGGAATGGGGGGTGTTATCTCTTTTGTCGAAAATCAGCCGTTTTTGCTCGAACATTAAATGCCTCCAAATGGTATTTAATTAACTTCCAGCGCCCCTGGAAGCATGAAAATCACTTTAAACATGCTAATTTTAGCTCTAACACTGATGATCCACCTACAAATGTGAACTGACGTTCAAAAATAAAACATTTGAAAACGGACCATTTTCCACATTTCTGAAGCATGACGTAATGGGGGGGTGTTATCTCTTTTGTCGAAAATCAGCCGTTTTTGCTCGAACATTAAATGCCTCCAAATGGTATTTATTTCACTTCCCGAGCCCCTGGGAGCATGAAAATCACTTTAGACATGCTAATTTTAGCTCTAACACTGATGATCCACCTACAAATGTGAACTGACGTTCAAAAATAAAACATTTGAAAACGGACCATTTTCCACATTTCTGAAGCATGACGTAATGGGGGGGTGTTATCTCCTTTGTCGAAAATCAGCCGTTTTTGCTCGAACATTAAATGCCTCCAAATGGTATTTATTTCACTTCCCGAGTCCCTGGGAGCATGAAAATCACTTTAAACATGCTAATTTTAGCTCTAACACTGATGATCCACCTACAAATGTGAACTGACGTTCAAAAATAAAACATTTGAAAACGGACCATTTTCCACATTTCTGAAGCAGGACGTAATGGGGGGGTGTTATCTCTTTTGTCGAAAATCAGCCGTTTTTGCTCGAACATTAAATGCCTCCAAATGGTATTTATTTCACTTCCCGAGCCCCTGGGAGCATGAAAATCACTTTAAACATGCTAATTTTAGCTCTAACACTGATGATCCACCTACAAATGTGAACTGACGTTCAAAAATAAAACATTTGAAAACGGACCATTTTCCACATTTCTGAAGCAGGACGTAATGGGGGGGTGTTATCTCTTTTGTCGAAAATCAGCCGTTTTTGCTCGAACATTAAATGCCTCCAAATGGTATTTATTTCACTTCCCGAGCCCCTGGGAGCATGAAAATCACTTTAAACATGCTAATTTTAGCTCTAACACTGATGATCCACCTACAAATGTGAACTGACGTTCAAAAATAAAACATTTGAAAACGGACCATTTTCCACATTTCTGAAGCATGACGTAATGGGGGGGTGTTATCTCTTTTGTCGAAAATCAGCCGTTTTTGCTCGAACATTAAATGCCTCCAAATGGTATTTAATTAACTTCCAGCGCCCTTGGAAGCATGAAAATCACTTTAAACATGCTAATTTTAGCTCTAACACTGATGATCCACCTACAAATGTGAACTGACGTTCAAAAATAAAACATTTGAAAACGGACCATTTTCCACATTTCTGAAGCATGACGTAATGGGGGGGGTGTTATCTCTTTTGTCGAAAATCAGCCGTTTTTGCTCGAACATTAAATGCCTCCAAATGGTATTTATTTCACTTCCCGAGCCCCTGGGAGCATGAAAATCACTTTAAACATGCTAATTTTAGCTCTAACACTGATGATCCACCTACAAATGTGAACTGACGTTCAAAAATAAAACATTTGTAAACGGACCATTTTCCACATTTCTGAAGCATGACGTAATGGGGGGGTGTTATCTCCTTTGTCGAAAATCAGCCGTTTTTGCTCGAACATTAAATGCCTCCAAATGGTATTTATTTCACTTCCCGAGCCCCTGGAAGCATGAAAATCACTTTAAACATGCTAATTTTAGCTCTAACACTGATGATCCACCTACAAATGTGAACTGACGTTCAAAAATAAAACATTTGAAAACGGACCATTTTCCACATTTCTGAAGCAGGACGTAATGGGGGGGTGTTATCTCTTTTGTCGAAAATCAGCCGTTTTTGCTCGAACATTAAATGCCTCCAAATGGTATTTAATTAACTTCCCGGGGTGAAGAAACCCTTTTTGAGAACTCAGAGTGGGTAAATTGGCCATTTTCATGCACTTTTAACCATTTCATAAATCTTGTGTTTAGGGCTCCTGGGAGCATGAAAATCACTTTAAACATGCTAATTTTAGCTCTAACACTGATGATCCACCTACAAATGTGAACTGACGTTCAAAAATAAAACATTTGAAAACGGACCATTTTCCACATTTCTGAAGCATGACGTAATGGGGGGGTGTTATCTCTTTTGTCGAAAATCAGCCGTTTTTGCTCGAACATTAAATGCCTCCAAATGGTATTTAATTAACTTCCCGGGGTGAAGAAACCCTTTTTGAGAACTCAGAGTGGGTAAATTGGCCATTTTCATGCACTTTTAACCATTCCATAAATCTTGTGTTTAGGGCCCCTGGGAGCATGAAAATCACTTTAAACATGCTAATTTTAGCTCTAACACTGATGATCCACCTACAAATGTGAACTGACGTTCAAAAATTAAAACATTTGAAAACGGACCATTTTCCACATTTCTGAAGCAGGACGTAATGGGGGGGTGTTATCTCTTTTGTCGAAAATCAGCCGTTTTTGCTCGAACATTAAATGCCTCCAAATGGTATTTAATTAACTTCCCGGGGTGAAGAAACCCTTTTTGAGAACTCAGAGTGGGTAAATTGGCCATTTTCATGCACTTTTAACCATTCCATAAATCTTGTGTTTAGGGCCCCTGGAAGCATGAAAATCACTTTAAACATGCTAATTTTAGCTCTAACACTGATGATCCACCTACAAATGTGAACTGACGTTCAAAAATAAAACATTTGAAAACGGACCATTTTCCACATTTCTGAAGCATGACGTAATGGGGGGGTGTTATCTCTTTTGTCGAAAATCAGCCGTTTTTGCTCGAACATTCAATGCCTCCAAATGGTATTTAATTAACTTCCCGAGCCCCTGGAAGCATGAAAATCACTTTAAACATGCTAATTTTAGCTCTAACACTGATGATCCACCTACAAATGTGAACTGACGTTCAAAAATAAAACATTTGAAAACGGACCATTTTCCACATTTCTGAAGCATGACGTAATGGGGGGGGGTGTTATCTCTTTTGTCGAAAATCAGCCGTTTTTGCTCGAACATTAAATGCCTCCAAATGGTATTTATTTCACTTCCCGAGCCCCTGGAAGCATGAAAATCACTTTAAACATGCTAATTTTAGCTCTAACACTGATGATCCACCTACAAATGTGAACTGACGTTCAAAAATAAAACATTTGAAAACGGACCATTTTCCACATTTCTGAAGCATGACGTAATGGGGGGGTGTTATCTCTTTTGTCGAAAATCAGCCGTTTTTGCTCGAACATTAAATGCCTCCAAATGGTATTTAATTAACTTCCCGGGGTGAAGAAACCCTTTTTGAGAACTCAGAGTGGGTAAATTGGCCATTTTCATGCACTTTTAACCATTCCATAAATCTTGTGTTTAGGGCCCCTGGGAGCATGAAAATCACTTTAAACATGCTAATTTTAGCTCTAACACTGATGATCCACCTACAAATGTGAACTGACGTTCAAAAATAAAACATTTGAAAACGGACCATTTTCCACATTTCTGAAGCATGACGTAATGGGGGGGGTGTTTTCTCTTTTGTCGAAAATCAGCCGTTTTTGCTCGAACATTAAATGCCTCCAAATGGTATTTATTTCACTTCCCGAGCCCCTGGAAGCATGAAAATCACTTTAAACATGCTAATTTTAGCTCTAACACTGATGATCCACCTACAAATGTGAACTGACGTTCAAAAATAAAACATTTGAAAACTGACCATTTTCCACATTTCTGAAGCAGGACGTAATGGGGGGGTGTTATCTCTTTTGTCGAAAATCAGCCGTTTTTTGCTCGAACATTAAATGCCTCCAAATGGTATTTAATTAACTTCCCGGGGTGAAGAAACCCTTTTTGAGAACTCAGAGTGGGTAAATTGGCCATTTTCATGCACTTTTAACCATTCCATAAATCTTGTGTTTAGGGCCCCTGGGAGCATGAAAATCACTTTAAACATGCTAATTTTAGCTCTAACACTGATGATCCACCTACAAATGTGAACTGACGTTCAAAAATAAAACATTTGAAAACGGACCATTTTCCACATTTCTGAAGCATGACGTAATGGGGGGGTGTTATCTCTTTTGTCGAAAATCAGCCGTTTTTGCTCGAACATTAAATGCCTCCAAATGGTATTTAATTAACTTCCCGGGGTGAAGAAACCCTTTTTGAGAACTCAGAGTGGGTAAATTGGCCATTTTCATGCACTTTTAACCATTCCATAAATCTTGTGTTTAGGGCCCCTGGGAGCATGAAAATCACTTTAAACATGCTAATTTTAGCTCTAACACTGATGATCCACCTACAAATGTGCACTGACGTTCAAAAATAAAACATTTGAAAACGGACCATTTTCCACATTTCTGAAGCATGACGTAATGGGGGGGTGTTATCTCTTTTGTCGAAAATCAGCCGTTTTTGCTCGAACATTCAATGCCTCCAAATGGTATTTAATTAACTTCCCGAGCCCCTGGAAGCATGAAAATCACTTTAAACATGCTAATTTTAGCTCTAACACTGATGATCCACCTACAAATGTGAACTGACGTTCAAAAATAAAACATTTGAAAACGGACCATTTTCCACATTTCTGAAGCATGACGTAATGGGGGGGTGTTATCTCTTTTGTCGAAAATCAGCCGTTTTTGCTTGAACATTAAATGCCTCCAAATGGTATTTATTTCACTTCCCGAGCCCCTGGAAGCATGAAAATCACTTTAAACATGCTAATTTTAGCTCTAACACTGATGATCCACCTACAAATGTGAACTGACGTTCAAAAATAAAACATTTGAAAACGGACCATTTTCCACATTTCTGAAGCATGACGTAATGGGGGGGTGTTATCTCTTTTGTCGAAAATCAGCCGTTTTTGCTCGAACATTAAATGCCTCCAAATGGTATTTAATTAACTTCCCGGGGTGAAGAAACCCTTTTTGAGAACTCAGAGTGGGTAAATTGGCCATTTTCATGCACTTTTAACCATTCCATAAATTTTGTGTTTAGGGCCCCTGGGAGCATGAAAATCACTTTAAACATGCTAATTTTAGCTCTAACACTGATGATCCACCTACAAATGTGAACTGACGTTCAAAAATAAAACATTTGAAAACGGACCATTTTTCACATTTCTGAAGCATGACGTAATGGGGGGGTGTTATCTCTTTTGTCGAAAATCAGCCGTTTTTGCTCGAACATTAAATGCCTCCAAATGGTATTTAATTAACTTCCCGGGGTGAAGAAACCCTTTTTGAGAACTCAGAGTGGGTAAATTGGCCATTTTCATGCACTTTTAACCATTCCATAAATCTTGTATTTAGGGCCCCTGGGAGCATGAAAATCACTTTAAACATGCTAATTTTAGCTCTAACACTGATGATCCACCTACAAATGTGAACTGACGTTCAAAAATAAAACATTTGAAAACGGACCATTTTTCACATTTCTGAAGCATGACGTAATGGGGGGGTGTTATCTCTTTTGTCGAAAATCAGCCGTTTTTGCTCGAACATTAAATGCCTCCAAATGGTATTTATTTCACTTCCCGAGCCCCTGGAAGCATGAAAATCACTTTAAACATGCTAATTTTAGCTCTAACACTGATGATCCACCTACAAATGTGAACTGACGTTCAAAAATAAAACATTTGAAAACGGACCATTTTCCACATTTCTGAAGCAGGACGTAATGGTGGGGTGTTATCTCTTTTGTCGAAAATCAGCCGTTTTTGCTCGAACATTAAATGCCTCCAAATGGTATTTATTTCACTTCCCGGGGTGAAGAAACCCTTTTTGAGAACTCAGAGTGGGTAAATTGGCCATTTTCATGCACTTTTAACCATTCCATAAATCTTGTGTTTAGGGCCCCTGGGAGCATGAAAATCACTTTAAACATGCTAATTTTAGCTCTAACACTGATGATCCACCTACAAATGTGAACTGGCGTTCAAAAATAAAACATTTGAAAACGGACCATTTTCCACATTTCTGAAGCATGACGTAATGGGGGGGTGTTATCTCTTTTGTCGAAAATCAGCCGTTTTTGCTCGAACATTAAATGCCTCCAAATGGTATTTATTTCACTTCCCGAGCCCCTGGAAGCATGAAAATCACTTTAAACATGCTAATTTTAGCTCTAACACTGATGATCCACCTACAAATGTGAACTGACGTTCAAAAATAAAACATTTGAAAACGGACCATTTTCCACATTTCTGAAGCAGGACGTAATGGGGGGGTGTTATCTCTTTTGTCGAAAATCAGCCGTTTTTGCTCGAACATTAAATGCCCCCAAATGGTATTTAATTAACTTCCCGGGGTGAAGAAACCCTTTTTGAGAACTCAGAGTGGGTAAATTGGCCATTTTCATGCACTTTTAACCATTCCATAAATCTTGTGTTTAGGGCCCCTGGGAGCATGAAAATCACTTTAAACATGCTAATTTTAGCTCTAACACTGATGATCCACCTACAAATGTGAACTGACGTTCAAAAATAAAACATTTGAAAACGGACCATTTTCCACATTTCTGAAGCATGACGTAATGGGGGGGTGTTATCTCTTTTGTCGAAAATCAGCCGTTTTTGCTCGAACATTAAATGCCTCCAAATGGTATTTATTTCACTTCCCGAGCCCCTGGAAGCATGAAAATCACTTTAGACATGCTAATTTTAGCTCTAACACTGATGATCCACCTACAAATGTGAACTGACGTTCAAAAATAAAACATTTGAAAACGGACCATTTTCCACATTTCTGAAGCATGACGTAATGGGGGGGGTGTTATCTCTTTTGTCGAAAATCAGCCGTTTTTGCTCGAACATTAAATGCCTCCAAATGGTATTTATTTCACTTCCCGAGCCCCTGGAAGCATGAAAATCACTTTAAACATGCTAATTTTAGCTCTAACACTGATGATCCACCTACAAATGTGAACTGACGTTCAAAAATAAAACATTTGAAAACAGACCATTTTCCACATTTCTGAAGCAGGACGTAATGGGGGGGGGTGTTATCTCTTTTGTCGAAAATCAGCCGTTTTTGCTCGAACATTAAATGCCTCCAAATGGTATTTATTTCACTTCCCGAGCCCCTGGAAGCATGAAAATCACTTTAAACATGCTAATTTTAGCTCTAACACTGATGATCCACCTACAAATGTGAACTGACGTTCAAAAATAAAACATTTGAAAACGGACCATTTTTCGAAAATCAGCCGTTTTTGCTCGAACATTAAATGCCTCCAAATGGTATTTATTTCACTTCCCGGGGTGAAGAAACCCTTTTTGAGAACTCAGAGTGGGTAAATTGGCCATTTTCATGCACTTTTAACCATTCCATAAATCTTGTGTTTAGGGCCCCTGGGAGCATGAAAATCACTTTAAACATGCTAATTTTAGCTCTAACACTGATGATCCACCTACAAATGTGAACTGACGTTCAAAAATAAAACATTTGAAAACGGACCATTTTCCACATTTCTGAAGCATGACGTAATGGGGGGGTGTTATCTCTTTTGTCGAAAATCAGCCGTTTTTGCTCGAACATTAAATGCCTCCAAATGGTATTTATTTCACTTCCCGAGCCCCTGGAAGCATGAAAATCACTTTAAACATGCTAATTTTAGCTCTAACACTGATGATCCACCTACAAATGTGAACTGACGTTCAAAAATAAAACATTTGAAAACGGACCATTTTCCACATTTCTGAAGCAGGACGTAATGGGGGGGTGTTATCTCTTTTGTCGAAAATCAGCCGTTTTTGCTCGAACATTAAATGCCTCCAAATGGTATTTAATTAACTTCCCGGGGTGAAGAAACCCTTTTT
Organism: Lissotriton vulgaris; assembly: GCF_964263255.1. Taxonomy (NCBI): domain Eukaryota; kingdom Metazoa; phylum Chordata; class Amphibia; order Caudata; family Salamandridae; genus Lissotriton; species Lissotriton vulgaris. The sequence continues at coordinate 162,410 of NW_028240862.1, forward strand.
GAGAACTCAGAGTGGGTAAATTGGCCATTTTCATGCACTTTTAACCATTCCATAAATCTTGTGTTTAGGGCCCCTGGGAGCATGAAAATCACTTTAAACATGCTAATTTTAGCTCTAACACTGATGATCCACCTACAAATGTGAACTGACGTTCAAAAATAAAACATTTGAAAACGGACCATTTTCCACATTTCTGAAGCATGACGTAATGGGGGGGTGTTATCTCTTTTGTCGAAAATCAGCCGTTTTTGCTCGAACATTAAATGCCTCCAAATGATATTTATTTCACTTCCCGAGCCCCTGGAAGCATGAAAATCACTTTAAACATGCTAATTTTAGCTCTAACACTGATGATCCACCTACAAATGTGAACTGACGTTCAAAAATAAAACATTTGAAAACGGACCATTTTCCACATTTCTGAAGCATGACGTAATGGGGGGGTGTTATCTCTTTTGTCGAAAATCAGCCGTTTTTGCTCGAACATTAAATGCCTCCAAATGGTATTTATTTCACTTCCCGAGCCCCTGGAAGCATGAAAATCACTTTAAACATGCTAATTTTAGCTCTAACACTGATGATCCACCTACAAATGTGAACTGACGTTCAAAAATAAAACATTTGAAAACAGACCATTTTCCACATTTCTGAAGCAGGACGTAATGGGGGGGGTGTTATCTCTTTTGTCGAAAATCAGCCGTTTTTGCTCGAACATTAAATGCCTCCAAATGGTATTTATTTCACTTCCCGAGCCCCTGGAAGCATGAAAATCACTTTAAACATGCTAATTTTAGCTCTAACACTGATGATCCACCTACAAATGTGAACTGACGTTCAAAAATAAAACATTTGAAAACGGACCATTTTTCGAAAATCAGCCGTTTTTGCTCGAACATTAAATGCCTCCAAATGGTATTTATTTCACTTCCCGGGGTGAAGAAACCCTTTTTGAGAACTCAGAGTGGGTAAATTGGCCATTTTCATGCACTTTTAACCATTCCATAAATCTTGTGTTTAGGGCCCCTGGGAGCATGAAAATCACTTTAAACATGCTAATTTTAGCTCTAACACTGATGATCCACCTACAAATGTGAACTGACGTTCAAAAATAAAACATTTGAAAACGGACCATTTTCCACATTTCTGAAGCATGACGTAATGGGGGGGTGTTATCTCTTTTGTCGAAAATCAGCCGTTTTTGCTCGAACATTAAATGCCTCCAAATGGTATTTATTTCACTTCCCGAGCCCCTGGAAGCATGAAAATCACTTTAAACATGCTAATTTTAGCTCTAACACTGATGATCCACCTACAAATGTGAACTGACGTTCAAAAATAAAACATTTGAAAACGGACCATTTTCCACATTTCTGAAGCATGACGTAATGGGGGGGTGTTATCTCTTTTGTCGAAAATCAGCCGTTTTTGCTCGAACATTAAATGCCTCCAAATGGTATTTATTTCACTTCCCGAGCCC